>NC_081154.1:11982937-12282937 GCF_958295425.1 Solea solea | reverse complement strand
ATAACATATCTAACAAAATCGTAAAATCTCATTTTTGAACGCAGCCTTATCAAATAATGCAGCCACACATGACCCCCCCATCCCGCCCCCCCCAGATAAAACAGTGCAAAAATAAAAGGCTATAGGTAGTTAAGCAGGAATGTTTGCACTCTGATTCCAAACACAAAGGTCATGCACATGAATCTTCACGTTTAAGAGGCATTAAATGTCAGATGATTGATACAACTCCCCGTCTGTAAGGGAACCATTTGTGTGTGTGTGAGAGGATGTGACGGTAAAATGTAGGACTCTATATCGGGGGCAGTTGCCTCTGTCCTTCATCGACAGTTCAGTTGCAAGCGCGATCACACACACACACACACACACACACATACACCACAAACTTCCCTCACTGTCATCGACACACGGGGATCAGTGTCTGCGTTGTGTCCACACAGGAGGAGGAAGGGCAGCCAGTGAGTGGGGACACTGAATTCAGCACAATGACTAAATAAAAACACACAAAGAAGTGATTTGAGTTTGTGTTACACTACTTGAATATACTACTAATATAAAACAACATAACTGTAAATGAGCATTTAAATAGGCTGGAAACAAAAAACTTTTTCTGGTGTCGGTCCACGACTGGTCTTTTTGGGGAGAACAATATTTGTAACACAGTTGGAGAATCATGTCTTTGAAATGACTCGCCATAAATGTGTCGTTAGCAGCTTCATAGTATATAAATGTTCATAAATGACTGTATCTGAATAATATCGTATATAATTGCGTTTTTGATATTGGTATCGGAGGCAAAAAAAGTGGTATTGGGACATTTAAATTGACCAGTCATTCAACTTAAAAATAATTAACGACAATGTGAACTTGGGTTGGATGGATGGGAGTTTTAGATTATATATCTAACATTTAAACAAATAAACAATTCATCCAATGAGAGAAGGACATTTCTGGATGAATAAATAATGACAGAGCAGAGAGTAATTATTACACCAAAAAAAATCCATCCTTTTGTTTAAGTTAGAGAGAAATATGTTTGCAGGGAGAGAGAGAGAGAGAAGCTAAGACAGTGTCTGCGGATGAGTCTGAGAGATTGAATAATTAAAAAGGTCATGCTACCTGCCTGCTGCGTGTCGCTTCACACATGCACACAGTTCTAAGTGAGGCACAATGCACACTGGGGCCAAGGCTGAATAGTCATTCGGGGGAATGATCATTTTCCCTCGAACACAGTGTAGTTTGTGAACTAATTGGGTGAATCCATAATTAATTTGCTGACATTAAGCCTTGGGGTCTGCTCCACTAAGACTTTCTAAGGATGTGTAGGAGTCCTCGTGAAGCCTCGGGCTCACCGCTGAAGGGGAGAACTCTTGTTCTGGTGCTTCGCAATCCAGGTTGTGACATTTAGGGCGATCCATTTCCACGCGCGTCAAGTTTAACTCGCCGCACCGAAGGGATTACTTTAATGTACACCCAGATTTCCTCAATGAAACATTTGAGTGATGGATAAATCTAGGAAATCCATACTCGACATGTTTTCAATCGACATAACAAGACAAGGTTGTTTTTCTTACCTGACTGTTTTGTCCTTAGGGGAAGAAAAAAAATATCAGTGCTGAGAGATATTAAGAGAGGTTTCTAGACTTATTAGGGCAGAGTTACCCCGCAGTACCTGCACACACACACACACACACACACAGGGTCACAACATTCAGTCATAATTGAATTTTTCTTTAATTTAATCAATAATTGCTCTTGAGGTTGGGTCTGATTGAAAGGGAAAACATAGAATTAGGACAATAAGAACAGACTGCACATTTCTAATGTAAACTCTAATGTAGTAGGTACGGCAGAACTATTAGGGGAAAATATCACATTGCGATTTCATTCATGATTCAATATTCAGTGTTACAGATAAAATGAAATATGATGCGTTACCAATAGAGCTGAAACAATTACTCGATTAACCGGTTTGAAGCTTCTTCATGATTAAAACAAGATTTCTGATTGTTTCAAGGTCGTCATAACAAAGAAATCATTGAAACTGAATCATTTTGGTTTGTGGACAAAATAAGAACATTCGAGAACATCATCATTTCCAGGTGTGACAAACACTGATCAACGAAATGAAGTGAATGATCAAATGAATGAAAATAATGGTTAGTTGCAGCTCTAGTTACCAAATACCATGATAATATGAACTGTTATATACTCCAATGCAAGGATGACAACTTTAAGATACCCAACATGTATATGTACTACATTTCAAATGGCATAAAACAAAGAAGAATTACCAACTGAACGATGTAATTGCAGCGTTTGTAGTTTGGAGTCACTTTCAAGACATGACTGATGATTATGAATAAACAAATCTTCTGGAATAAACTGTTAAAAAAGATAAAAATGAAGTAGAATCAGATGATTGTCAACGTTTGAATGATATTACTTAACTATAATTCTCTAAACTGTTTTCACAATGAAGGGAAAATATTAAAGCCACTAATACTAAAGCAATTTTATCCATCGTCGATGGAATTATTAAAAAAATTAAAAATGCCTCTCATGTCCTGCAAAATGTGCTTTCACGTGTTGCACTGAGTGACGAAAACTTGAGTTCTTTTAGTTGTAATACAAGCCGGATATTTTTTTATCTGTATTGGACAGACGGTTGGAGAGATTAAGATAATCTAAGGAGTTATATTTAGTAGTAAGCTGCTAAATTATATCTCAGGGAGGCTTTAGAGGAAATCTTTCATTGGCTTGTCAAATGTGCCACAGCTCCAGAATGTGTATTTATCTTTCTCCACTCATTCTATAAACCTCTATAAATTTCCAGGTGACGTCTCAATGTGAGCTCTGCGGTGATCCCTGCCAAAAATCCACAAATCACTTGCTTTTTAGATAGCACCGGATAACTCTATCTGTGGACACCCTGCAGCACCAACCCCGATCTACTGTTAATCCAAATTCAGCAGTTACTTCCTCCAACTTAATTTCCCGGTGGAGTTTGAAGAGTGGGGTGGGGGGAGGGGGATGGTGAGGAGAGACGACTGTTAAAAAGTTATTTGACAGCGTGCGGCGGGGGGGAAAAAAAAGCAGAGCGATAACCGTCCGTCTCACAGCTGATTCCTATCAAAAGCGGCAGCTCGGCGAGTGTCTTTGGAGACACCGAGCCGGTGAAACTTCTGCTTTCACTCAATGAAGAACACTTCAATAAGGGGGGAAAAAAACACCTGTGTCCTCGCAATCGCTCTCATAAAGAACAAACACACGTCTCAATAACAAGAGTGTTTATACTATCAATATTCCAAGGCATCATTACCCACTTGTTATTTTCTTATTCTTTCAAAAAACAAAAGTCTGCTTTCTTTCCACTACAGCCCCATTTGAACAATGGGAGGCTCCCCCCCCCCCCCACCTCTTTCAGATTCTGGAGTTCCTCCAGAGGTAAATCTGTCAGCGCAGGGCCAAAACAAAGAAAGAGAAAACAGGAAGGTGTGGACACCCTGCAGCACCAGCCCGGCTCTACTATTAATATCAACTTACATGCCCATATTCTCAGCACCTCAGGCAGAGGAGAATGTGATTTCCATGAACTAAACGAGGCCTGTGACAGCGTAGGCAGGTGACAGCTTGACACATTTATATTTAGCATAGTATAAGCATGTCTAACTGAATGCCTTCAAACTGCAGATTGTTGTGGAAAACACTAATGAAAATGCAGTCTTCAAAAAGCACAAACACGGCCAGCGCTTTGAAACCCGAGCTACTCTTGCCCACCTTGTGCTATTTAAATCCAATCAATAAAATCTTGTTTCTCAGGCTGAGGTTATCAGCGCCAACCACAGCCAAAGTCAACTCTGAAAAGCCTTCCCAGTACAGGAAAGTGCCTGCAGCATGCCAACCCGCTGAGCAGAGGGACGGCGCGGCCTGCCTATGCGAGGGTGAGGTAAGATCTCCCCTCACCACCAGCTCGGTGTCAGTGAGAGGCCAGGCTCTGTGGCTCAGACAGCCTGGCTGAGTCCAGCCGCCTCAGCCCGGCTCCCCTTGGGTCCTTCCAGGAAGAGCCAGCGTGATTCACAGCTTCCTGGTCCAGGAGAATGAGGTGCTTCCACTCCCTCCCCCCCCCCCCCCAAAATGTGCCCACGAACACACACACACATCGCTCAACTCTCTCCCTGTGGACGCTGAGGCAACTCGCTCTGTGCTGTACTCGGGCTTACATTGGGAGGAGGCCAAGTCAAACAATGTGTTGATAAAGTCCAGAGCAGTGTGGGGAACACGGAGCAAGCGCACGCGGGGCTGTGCAGCAACTCACAGTGATGCCGATTCACACAGCCAGGAACACTTAAAGATAATTCTACTTTGTCTAATTTTCATAGTTTTGGCCATCAATCCTATTGGTATAATAGTACTGCACTCATCAAGTTAATTGCTAAAGTCTGGAACCACAGTGATCTAATTTGGAAGAAAAATATAATCTGTGGTAAATAATGTCCACAGGTTACACATCATCCTCCTCCTGGTTTATCTCTGACCTGCTGGACTTCTGCACACACATGGTTTTATGCTGTGTTCACTTCACTGTTAAAGCTACAGTGTGTAACTTTTGTTTGTTGTCGACATGATTACTCTGCCTCTGTTTAGTCTTTGTGGACAAAAACAAGGGGGGTGTCTGTCAAGCAATACTATCAGACCTGACTGACCTCCCCAAGATACGCATCCATTCAATGTGTCAAAGTTCACTGGTTGCAAACGTTTGTGTAACAGCTGCGTGTCGGTCATTTGCTCATTTGCGGAAGGTTAGAGTGGATACGCGGCACTTCTATTTCTGGCAGATGACGTATAAATATATAAGTACATCACAAAAATAATCTTTGTAGCCCATCATGCTCCTGTTTGTTTGGTCCGTCTGTTGTGTTTACAACATTCGTGTGCGAGAAGTAACGTGAGAAAACATAGTCTCGCGACTTCAGCTTGTCCAGGACATGAGAGGCAAGCAGTGTAAATTGGCGGAGCTTTGTGGATCAGAGCGCAGCACATCCATTCTGTGGATTTGTGTTTACACATGTGCAGGGGTGGGTGGGGGGGAGAAGCGTTTATCCAATCATACAGCTATTTTTTTTAGCTTTTTTTGAACTTTTCGTGACTGCTTCTTTGTGTTTTTCGTTCATACTGCGACCTGTTTGCAGCTGTCTTGCTTTACTCGTGCAATCTTGGACTTGCCTCGGTCTGTCTTGATATAAAATATCACTCCCTGCGTGCATTGAAGTAATGTCGCCAGGTGACACGAGATCTTAACGCGGCTATACTTAAGACACAGAGAGAGTTGTGTGAACTTATTTGACAATGTAACAGACGTATTATATTTTTAATACCTATGGCAAATTATTGCTCAAACTATTTAAAAAATAAAAGAGAATTTTCTCTTAAATGCAGCACCAGCTGTGGTTTGTCTGCTCCCTGGGCACAGCTTAACTGGACATATTTTAGAGACATGGAGCCAGTTACTGACTTCACTGGAGAGCTTCTTATCCAGGCCCCCTCTGATGGACTCACAACACAAGGTCGGCCTCTCTCCCTCTCCCTCTCTTTTTACCACATCCTATCATCTCAGGCTCTACTAATGCACCACGCTTCAAGGGACTAAGACACACACACACACACAGTGGTAGTCAATTAGTCCTGGCCCAACCTTGCAGCTGAGAGATAAATGGTATGGAGTCTCAGCAGGCTTTTGCGTGAAGCCGTGCTCCTTGTCCGCTGTATGTAGAACAGCTCTCTGGAGGACGTGGTGGAGCCCCTCCACCACGAAGAGACATGGCAAGCGTGATGCCGGCGAGCAGATCATGGTGCTCAGGCATGTATTAAAATATGACACGTAACAAGGACCACCCCCCCCCCCCCCCCCCCACTCAATAATCAGAGCTGCCCTGACAAACTAGGGAAGGCGAACAATGGGGGGGAGATGTAGGGAGGTTCCGTCGGGGCGGGCGCATACAAAATTTCAGGTCATTCCACTTACACCTCATTAAGCATCTTGTTTGTGCAGTTGAGCTGTAATCTGTCTCCTGCAAGAGATCGAACACAAGCAGCCAAATGTTTCCCAGAGAGATTTTCATTCACACTGTGTCTCCACCACAAAGCCTGTCCCCATAGTGTGTGTGTGTGTGTGACGACAAAGTGTGCCCACATTACTGCTGCTACTAACGATTATATTCATAATCAATTAATCTGTTGATTGTTTTCTGGATTGATTGAGTAATCGTTTGGTCCACAAAACGTCAGGAAATGTTGATCAGTGTTTTTTTTAAACCCATCCACCAACAAAAACGATTAACTTTTAATCATTTCTTTGTTATATGGA
The DNA here is from genome assembly GCF_958295425.1 of Solea solea. Classification (NCBI taxonomy): domain Eukaryota; kingdom Metazoa; phylum Chordata; class Actinopteri; order Pleuronectiformes; family Soleidae; genus Solea; species Solea solea. The sequence continues at coordinate 12,276,573 of NC_081154.1, read as the reverse complement.
GCAAAGAAACCAGAAATGTTCATATTTAAGGAGCTGAAAATTCTTTAAAAAAACACTCAGACCATTGCAACATTATCTTTCCCTGCCCACACTAACAACTGAACTAGAGAAACAGCTAATTTTTTTTTTCTTTCAGGTGTGAAAGATGAAATCAAAGCTCACACCTGGCTCTTCATAATAAGAATATAATGCATCCTGTGTTTCAGTGTTCAAAATGATGACAGTATTTAAAAAAAATGTCCAAGCACACTTGCATGTTCCTCACTAACAAATGCACAAGGAGAGTGATAATTAAAATGAAAATTATTCCCTCTGCTGGGCATTTTTAAAATTGGACAATTTAGTGTGGACAAGATGAAAAAGGTTTGTTTTCCGATTTAACCTGACCTGACTGAGTGTTTTCTTAGTGGGAGGCGGCCCAGGCAGGAAGCCATCACCGTAGTAAATCAAGCGACTGAGCTGCATTATCTGCACCAACATGACAATCCTTTTAACACCTGACACACCCCGGCAACAAGCATCTCCCCCCCCACCCCCGCCCCCCGACCACAGCCTGCTGACATGTTATATACGGCTCCCTCCCCTCACTAACTTTTCACGACGTGTCACTTCTATTAGTACACACACACACTCGTACACTCACATACCTTTAAATCAGCCTCCAATGCCGGCAGGGTGGGGTGGGACGCAGGTGTTTTGTGTTTGTATGAGAGCAAGAGCCTTTCCATGGACAGCGAGGGACGTAAACACACACACACACACACACAGCAAGGTGAAAAATTACAGTGGGGGTAGAGCGAGTGGCCTGGTGGATTAACTGCGGAATAAAAGTGCTGATGGGCAACAAAAGAGAAAAAACAGCTATTCATCACCCTGGCACAGGATCAAACTCACACACTTCTCAAATGCCCTCCTTGAGTTATAGTGCAGTGCAGCTCTGCTGGCAGCTCCACGGGAAATGGTGCCCTACCTGAATTGATTAGAAAAGAGACATATCCTCTCTTTGCAAAGACGGAGAGCGTCCCCCGCAACATTCAAGTGGCAGAAATATGTTAATGTATGTTGAAGAACTAGACTCAGATGGGTTCTCCTGGTCTTTGTCAAGAAAGCAGGCTCGCTGTTGTTTACTTGTTCTTCTACAACCATCCACGTTTAAAACTGAAATTTAGTTACAGTCTACATGTAGATTGATCACTAACAGTAACAATGTTTGAACTTGAATGAAAAGATTAAATCAGTTCTCAGCTTTTATTAATCCCTTAACACCTAAGCCTAAAAATGTCTGCGTGGATTTTTTTTTTCTTATTTTAACCATAAAAGGGCCAGAAAATGTCCTGTAACTAAAATGTAATGTGATTTTGCCCATTTTTCTAGAAAAACCTTCAATATCTAGCAGTTATTTACAATTTACTGCATCTTAAAATAGTGTATTAACAATTTAAAATGAAGAAAAACAAAAGGTTTTATTGAGGAAAAGACACTGTAGTTGAACACCAGATGATTTTGCGTGTAATATAAAACATAACATTTGTTTGAATTTTTGGCTAAATGTCCAAAAACAGGCATAAAAAAATGAGGAAACTTATGTACAGGCGTTTTTGCAACTCTTTCCTCTCTGGTGACAACGACGCTGATTCTGTGACTTCCGGCAACAGCGCAAGTGAAATGACCTTAATAACCACACGCTGGCTTTGACGTGCGACTTCTCAGCACTTGTGCAAACGTGTCATCTGCGATACGCTCGGTGTTACAGGGTTAAAAGTACAAACTACATACCGATATATCTCCTCAAATACCGTCATTAAGGAAAACATAGATAGCACAGCTCTGAGTTCACATGTATGCACACATTTTTAATGTGCATGTGCACATGGGGGAAACGTGTCCCGTGAGCCCTGATACTTTCAGTGACCTTGTGTGTGTTTTGTCTTTGTGCAGCAGAGTTTCAGCTCTCACCCACAAAGAAATGCGTGAGGTAAACTCAGATTTTTATCTCGCATTCTTGACCCAAATTTGTTTAAAAAAAAAGAAAAAGAAAGAAAAAAAAAGCCCACACTCAGCATTTTCATTCCAAAGGATGTTCACTGCATAATTAAATCGCTGAAACTTCTGCTCATATGAATATTTTTACTGTATTAAGTTTGTTTTCTTCATTTGCAATAAAAAAACAACATAAAACCTAAATAAATTCCATTTATTGTTTTGTAAACCCCACAAAAGCAGCACATTGTCACATTCTGAGATGCTCCGACATGAGGGGGCTCAGGGTTTGCTTTTTTTGCGTGTGACAATTTTAATGAACCGGTCATCAATCAGTCCTATCACTGCTGCACTAACATGCACACAGAGTGGAGACTGGGCCGTCTTTGCACAACAAACTGCCATCTGTTACAGTTTAGTGTCTTCTCTCCAAGACCAATCAAAGCCCCATTTTATCAACAATTGGAACATCAAAGGCGGCTAATAAAAGACATTAATATGAGTATAATGTCGTCATCTTTATCTACAAACTGCTGTAAAGTGCTGCATAATATCAGCACTCAACTAGATAGGCCATTTAGATGCATCAAGTCTGTGATCGTGTGTGAATAGGGTGTGTGTGTGTGTGTGTGTGTGTTTTCTTGCATTTGTTACCTCTTTAGGACATTTGCTGGCATAAACACTGACCTTATCTGTGGATACTAAAAAAAACCTGGTCCTAATAAGGCACAACTGTATTTCTGCTTACGTTTGGGCCTAAGATTTGAATTGTGGTTAAGGTTTGGCATTAAGTGGCTATGGTTAAGATTAGGGATTATGCTTTGGTTCGGCCGGAATGAATGGAAGTCAATGAGAGTCCTTAAAAGGACAGCTGCGCGAACCTGTGTGTGTTCAATGAGCTCTCTCCGCAAAAGCTCTGACAGTACATGGCCCTACACAATGGAGGAGGAAATACCATGAAAAGGGATGAATCATGGGATTGTGTCGCCCAGTAAAGAGACAGAGACACACTGACCGCCTCAGGGTTTAGGTCAGTAGTGTAGTCTGAGCAGCAGCGACGGGAAATTCTGACACAAACATCACGCACACTTCACACATTGTATAAACCATTCTCCTATTTTATTTGATTCCCTTTTTTTTTTTCTTTTTATTTGTTTTCAAATCATGAAACAGTTGCAGTCAGAGAGACATTCTTGCCTCCATCACAGCACCAGAGTCAGCGGTGGCCTCCATTTCAACTCACCAGGTCATGGGGGTTGCCACGCCTTTTAAAAAATAGAAAAGCCCCTGTCACAGAGCAAGGTTTCTCTGCCGCCTGCCACAAAATGTCTCCTGACACAAAGCACTGGAATCAGCACACTCCCACAGCACTGCCAACAAATGTGACCTCCTGTTTTCCTCCCACTGCTAAAACAAAAAAGGAAGAAGAAAGAAAAAAAAAAGCATAACTGACCTGCACCTTGCCAGCTGAAAGTAAAATAAATAAATGAGAACAATGTTCTGTGCAGCGCTGCCAGACCGCAGAAGCAGAGTAATATTTAGTGTCTCTCCGCTAACTTCTGCTTGAGATAGTTTCCATGTGAGAGTTAAGGTGACGGCTTCAACTTTATACTGAGTTGTGTTCAAGGCCTGGGGGGGGAAAATGCTTTTCACTGTTTATCTTTGGCTGGCGGGTTTGAGCCAAGGTCTCTGAAACACTGCACAAAGCCCAAGCGCTGCCACTGTTCCAGCAACAAAAGAAAAGAAAGCAGAAGAAAAGCAACAGCTTCTAGCAAAGTTTTGCAACATGTCTCTGAACGCCCAGATGCAAATGTGAAATGAAACCTTTCAACTTGAGCTACACTTGTGATTCCAGATGCGTTTAATTTCAGTGTCAGAGTCAAATGTCTGGAACTACACTTCCCAACAACGCTTCGTGGTTTTTTTTTGATTTACGTCGGTGTTTGTTCGTCATCTTTGGGTTTTGGACAAAACAAATGCAATAAATCAACGGCGGTGACAAAACTGACATGAATGAATGACGTGTTAGGGTGTAGGAATAAGTCATGACGTGATATTGTATCGATTCTTTGTGGTGCTGTATCAGTGGATCACACATATCCTTGACAGTGGTTTGGTTTGTTCATTTAAGCCTTTTCTTCTCTACTTGGCAGCAGTCTTTTGGCCACTTCTCCCTCTTCTTCCACTCCCCTCACAATATTACATTATTATTTTTTACTACGAGACACCACTTTTGGGTTAATGCAATATCTCACCCTACTTATAGCATGTCAGTGTGTTGTGATCAGTACCGCAGTCGCAGGACATGTACCAAATCCCTAGATTCTTGCCAAACACTCAGCCCTAGAAGTGTTAGTCGCTGCCCTTGATGTCGGTCGGCTTTGTGTACACTGTGTGGTACAACAAAAACTCATAATGTCTTCTGAGGTGTGACCCCATCCATCTGCTCCCACAAGCATTCGGCACACACACCCCACCCCCACTCACACACAGAGGTCTGTGCGGATTAAATCAAGTGCATGGAGAGCAGGGCCCCACTGCCCTGCAGAAGCCACTTCACTGGTTGCTTTGCCAGGCAGTGTAACCCCCCCCCCCCCACACACACACACAGACACAGACACAATTATAAAACCACAGGGCTTAGGTCAGTGGGGACACTGGGGGGGTCAAGCCTTGCATGGGGGTGACCCTCAGTGAAACTGAGGGTGGGAGTGAGTGCGGGACGTAACCGCCGGGTCAAGAGGTGACAGTCCAGTCGAGGAGTCGTGGAGAAAGACGAGGAATTCGTCTCATGTTGTCGTGTCGTGTTGTTTTGTGTGTTTCATAAAGAGCTGATGAAAGGTGATGCTGCAGTTAATACAGACGGGAGCGGACACTTTTAGCCAAATTAATTTCCAGAGTAATGGAAACAAAATACAAGAAGGCAGAGGAGGAGGAGGAGGAGGAGGAGGAGGGGACAGGCAGTAGGATCGAGGTGTGTGTGTGTGTGTGTGTGTGTGTGTAAAGAAGAAGGCTGCAATGTCTGCACAGAAAGAATTAACAATTCCACCCTGCGCTGTGTCTGCACGACGTTAAATGCATGAAACACATGAATTATGGCTCGGAGCGACCTGAATTAACTCTATATATCAAGCCCAGTCCAAATAGTTCAGGGGTGAGGGGCTGTGTGCCTCAGCTGATGAGGGGGAAGGGGACGGGAAGCGTGTGTGTGGGTGGGAAACGAGAGGGAAAAATAAAGTAACTCAACATTACTATCTCCTCCCATTAAAGTTAACCACTTCTCTCTCTCCAGAGCCATAAAGCTGTCAAACAGACTCCTGATTTATTCTGCCCTTGCCCAGGCTCCTGTCCTAACTATTGCATGCCTCCAATTAATTTTTTTTGTTGCTCTCCATGCCTTCCCCTGTAAATGTAATGAGATTGCAGCACCGAAAACTGCTGACTCTCGTTAATGCAAAATCCAGAACGCCAGCCGCGAAAAAAAAAGAAAGAGAGAAAAAAAAAAAGGGCAGAGCAAAGATGCATGCTCGCCCAATAATAGCATTTTAAGAGGAACAGAGTCTTGTCATAGATAATTAACATTGTTCGCCGCTACATTTTGAACATTTGACTGAAGCTCAAGCCTGGCTCAAGCAAACCCGGGACGGCGTCCATTCGTCCACCTACTCCTCACCCACTCACCTGCTCCTTTCTGTGCAAAGTTGTTTTGAAAAGACGAGACGTGCGCTGCTTTGATTAGAGGAGGAGCACTTTTCTGTATTTTTTCTTTTCTTTTTTCTAACGGCGAGCTCTCAGCGGCAGCTGAAGCAAGCAGATGAGGAGTTCAGATAAGAGAGGACGGCTGCAGTAATTGCATTCGTGCCTAAGAAACAGCATCGCAACCTGCAAACAAGGTCAACAACGCGCCGCTAATTAAGTCCAGATTTTAATTCCGATCATAACTTCCAGAAGTCTGCAGGAGATGCAGACGGAGAGATAGTGTGGACTGTTGCTGCTGATAGCAGCGTGATTGAGTTGTGCTCTGACCGTTACGGGTGGGCTGCAGGTGCACAACGGGAGGTGTTAAATAGACTGTTTTGGTCAAAGCTGAACGCAGCTGGCAGGTGTTGCTGTGAGGGGACTTTATTACCCTATAAACTATCTGAGACAATTCACTCACGCCGTCTTCTGAGGGCAGCAAAAGCCCCGATTCAATTACTGCTGAAGCCCAGCGTGTGGAGAGCCCAAGGAGAGCGGGCAAGGTTCGACTCATTGTTCTTTGTGTCACCTTCCTAAGCAGAGAGCACAACAGCGTTCTCACGCTGCAGGAGCAAAATGAAAACCCAGCTCTTCCAGTTGTAGATGTAACACAATACAAGAGTGTAATCAGCAAGCAATCGGAAGATTGATATGTTCTCTTGGGCAACTAATAACTCCTTTGTCTGGCGTTAAAGTGAATTCATGTATGCCGTAGTGATTGACTGACATGTTTGGGACAATTAGAAGCTCAAGGAAGCGAGAGTTTCCTGCGTGTTTTATTTTTTTTTTTTTTGTCCTTTGTTTGTGTACACGGAGAAGATTCATTAGGCCCCTGCATGGAGAATTTGAGGTCTGCGGCGCGAGAGGGACCCAGCCCAAGTGAAGCATGTCAAATTAGGAGGGGAAAAAAAAATCAAACCGCTGCTACTGGGACTCATTAGAACCTCAACAAACACAACAGTTTGTTGTGTGTGTGTGTGTTTCTCTGCCTCTGTGTTTGCGTGTACTAATAAAACAGAGGCGCTGGGTTGTGTGGTTTTAAGTTATTTTCATCATAGTAGTTTGTTTTATGAGGCACAGAAGCTGAGACACTCTCCAAACAACTTTAATGAAAGTGAGGATGCAGAAGTCTCATGGGAACACGGGTGTTAAGCTGCTGCTCCTACAGAAAAACCAACAAGCTGCAAAATTAAAAGTATCAGGTGACTTTGGTAAAATATCCAAGTTTTCTGGTTGACGAAACACAACAAGGACACGCACGTGTGTGTCTCTCCGTACACCTGATGAGCAGCAGTTCTTGTGAGACGTCAGGGTTGACTCTGAAGGGCTTGATGGAAATCAGTCCATGATTGATCATGCTTCTGTTTAAACTGTGTTGTACTGGATAGTTTTGCACAACTAATTATTTAAAGTTCACTATTATCACAGCAAGATGCAATACTTAACATGAATACTTCCTCAGATAATAACACATTGAGCACACCTTGAGGGTTTCTGTGTGGTACATATGTAATTCACAGTGAATTTAAAGCATTTCCCTCCAACATAATGTGATGTATTTCTGATAAACATCTATTTTTGAGAGGGATTTTAATCAAACCCTTCCAATTTGATTGGATCGCTCCTTCGAGGCCGTGGAGTTCTAAGCGCAGAGAGATGAGGTGCAGCAGACATGAGGCGTTAAGGACGAGTGAAGGCCTTCGTCCACAACTCTCTCTGAGAGAAATTAATCAACTGGACTATGTAAGCATAACATTTTGGAATGGAAATGTTTATGATGAATAACTGAGGTTATAAAGGGCTGTACTTGACAGAGAATTCTGGCCGTCACATCAGAGTCGGTTGTTTAGTGTCCAGGTGTAGATAATTATTGATACACAAATATATCATGATATTCCACAGTGTTTTGATCATTTGAAGTACTGCATTGACATGGAAATGTTCTGTACAGTGGTTTTGTGTTTTATTTCGACTACTTGTTGGCAGCAGGCGTTTGGTATTTTGACTCTCTGCTTCCACTCCTCTCACTAGACTAAAAATATGTACATTGTTTACGCATATAACAATGCTCTTTTTTACTGTGAGAGTTTTTCTCAAAATAGACTGTTGTGGGGGGAAAAGAATTTCAATATATTGCCTCGCTTTTAGTATTGCAATATATCACAATATGTTGTACCAACACCCCTGAAACTCGGTCTGTTTCATATCTCCATGTTGTCAACACACAACCCTAGTTTAATGTAATTCAGTATTTTCCAATATCTGTCAACCGAGCTGTCTGGCAGATTTGTTTTATTAGTTGTAACATTCTGTTGTAAATGCAACAGCATTTACATGATACAGTAAACATAGTTGTGGAAAGTTGTGCTAATGCTACTTCCATGGATTGAAGTCAAGCAATAGTAGTAACTACACCACAAGTAACTATGGGTGGTTTTGGTCCTGAATACGACCCATAGGTACGTATTAATGCACTGGTGTTTTTCAACTCGACTCAAGACAAATAGTGAGGGAGGCGGGACATCTGCATGAGCAATTATGATAGACTAAGGTCGAGTGACATTTCTTAGTAAGCCAATCAGAGGCAGAAATGGACGGGCGTTCACCAAGGTTATTATAGTTGATGGAAACTAAATAACGATTTTGAAAGGTTGTATTTGAGAAACAATACTTATTATCACCTTTTTGAATCTTGCAACTGGAAACTATTCCATATTACAAAAAACTAACACTATAACTAATAAAAACTAGCAAAAACACGCTCTAAAAACGAATTAAAATGAACACATTTTAAAAACAAAAAGTCAAAACTTAACAAAAACTAATGCAAAATTCAAAACTATTATAAACTCGGTGTTCACACACATACGCATAGTCACACACACGCAGCGATGGCGAGCCCAGCAAAGTACAGACATTACTTTACCCTCATTGAGATAACAGGAAAGAATGTATATGTAAAATGTAAATTATGCCCAGGAACAAGGTGTTTGTCCACGTCGGTCGTAAACAAGTGCCAAACACTGACTGACAGAAAAGAAAAAGAATCTCATCTGGGTGAGCTCAAATCGTCAATTTCCACACGCAAAAACGTACAAACGCCCAACAGTGTAATCAAACTGCTACCTACAGTGACAGTCACTGAGCTAATGTTAAGCGAGGACTTGGATGGATAGTTTAGGTAATTGCCCCAAATCACATTTGCTTGCATAGGAATCCTAGTTGGCTTCAAAGCTGCAGTGCATCTCTGCTTTTCTCAGAAAACTGATAGAAAAATAACAAGCATTTGTATTTCAGTAATTCAGCACTGCTGCTACACACAGAGATTATACATTTGTTGGAGGGTGCGGACGTTACAGGCCCGTTCATTGCAAACAAGTCCCTGAATCCAAAGCGAACTGGACAGAGGTTAACAAAGCAGATCATGTAACCGCACTAAATATGCCACACAACGCCATGTTGACTGGTCGTTAAACACAAGTGTGAAAACGAAGACAATGGAGGAAAAACCCTGAGTGCCTCCCACTTGCTTGTAACATGCTCTTTACATTCGGCAGAACCAGTAAAATGTGGAATTTTCATCCAGCCGAAACTTCATCGTGCAATGAAACACTGAAAGCTAGTTAACGATTGGCAGAAACATCTGCCACCCCCACTCATCCCAGGGGTTAACGCAAAGCTAATTTACCTCCAGGCATGTCTGCAGCCAGGCCTTCAAACGGCTCACTTTACCACAGCACATCATAAAGCCACTGGTCTTTCCACTGGTCAAAAACTAACTAACACCCACTAACATCTGGCTTTTATCTGCAGTGGGAACGGATACAATCGACAACCATTTGCAGGTCAAATGACTGGGAACCTTAAACGAGACAAAGCTCCAGCGTCCATTGGTAAATGCACTTATTTCGTTCGTCTAATATATTATTATTATGACACTTTTTCTAACGACAGTTCATGCCGGTTTGAAAGGGGGACTGAAGAATGAGGAGAATATATTTCTGACAGGTTTTTCGATTGCAAAAAAAGAAAGAGGCCCCTTGAATGAGAGGTGAAATGTCTTCAAGAAATCCAGTAACTACTGATTCAAGGACTTTTGGAGATTTGCGTTATCATCTCTTAAAGTTAACTTCAGTTCAATGTGAAGTGCTCAATAGATTCAAAACAACATGAAAACATTAAAAGAGCAGTGTGCATTGTAACCGACAAAATCCCATGGCGAAATGGCCTTTTTTGTAATATAAACGGCTCATTATGAGGTAATAAAAACATACTTTTAAATATTGTATTAAAGTTTAAAGATCCCCATAAATTCTACACCCTAGTCATTAACCACTCTATATGCTAATGCCATGTTGAGAGCTTAAATACATTCAACTGTATACAACATGCATGTTTTTAAATGTACACAGAACATGTGACAATCAGACATAGAAGAATTAAATTGCAGTCTTTGCTGTGGTGTTTCAAATTATGATTTTGATTTGAAAAAGCTTTCTGTCGTGTGCCGCGCGTTCACCTCTTCCAGCCCACCGAGTTGGTTGTTTATGGTTTGTTTGTCACATCGGACACGACTCATGAAACAGAAATGTGAACTCCTTTGCTGGTGATGGGAAAGGAGTCAATCGCCTTGTTTTGAGCAGGTTTACATCATGCATAAAACTCTCAGTGCCTCTTAACTTTGGAATTAAATATTTCTCTGCACATATATACCTATTTAAGGTCGAGCGATTAATCCAGATGTGTTAAACTCAAGATCTGGCCACATCTGGCCCGCAATACTATTGTATTTGGCTATTGCTATTTACACGGCGTGTAATTTTGCGTCAAAGTGCTGCATAAGACTCAAAGGGGTTGCATTTAGTGTCTGAATTGCTGGTAGGTGTTTTTGTAGTTAAACCAATCAGAGCTTGTCATTCCATTTAAAAGCCAAGTGTACCCGCGCCTGGGGCATTGCTATTTAAATGCTGAGATGGAAGGAATAAATGCAAAATAAAAACATCATAGCTGAAATCAGTGGCTGCCCTTGTCTGACCCTCGACTTGGACACAGTTTTTAATTTCACCCCCCTCTGTAATTGAGTTTGATTAATCATTTAAGCCAATTAATTGGCTCCAATAAGACATTTTAGAACCGATCAGCATCAGCTATGGTGTCTACTGGCCGGTAGCGCACATTTATGCGCTGTATTTGCTCTTTAAGGCCACTTTTGCAGTATATGTGTGATTTTCGAAACGATTAACAACAAAAACAACAGTTTCAAGCGCTTAGGATAGATGAAGTAAACATGCAGTCCACAAGTTAAGGTCCTGTTGTTGATGTGTTTAAAGAACCTTGTAATTTTTATCAAATCAGTCTCTCAATCAGCTGTCTGCTTCCAACTATCATTATTCTATCAGCATTTAAAAATCGACTATCAGTCGACTCTCCTACCTACGATGTCTCCCGTCAACAGGCAGGAAGGTGTGGCTCTTTTTGTCCCCGTCTTTCTTACTTCCACTACCCCTCCCTCCAATACCTTGCTCTCATTCCTCAGATCATTTCAAAGGGCCCCGGAGATCAAAGCTGACCCTTCTTTCAAAATGGACAGGAATGGGGAATGTATTAGTTAATCATTTATTTGAAAATGAAGAAAAAAAAGAAGAAAAAAAGACGGCGCCCCTCCTCCCCAAGCTAGCGTCTGTCTTACCACTTGTCTTTTTACCCTCCAACTATCCTCGTCCTCCTGAGGCCCTGCCCACCAGCTCTCAAGGCAGTTTTTAATATGCAGGGATAATAAGCTGAAAGTCCACTTCAGGCAGTAGATGGACGGGAACGGCCTGGGGAATAGAGTTCAGCTACAGAGGAACGCTTGCTTGTGATGGATTAACCCCTTACTGCACAGGACATCATGAAGTGGTTCCTTCAACGTCACCTCTCTAAGACTGTATATATATGTATATATATATATTTAGATATATATACATAATATATGTATGTGTATATATATATATATATATATATATATATATATATACAGATATATATAGATATCTTCAAATCACAGGTGTCTAATGAAGCTTGACTTGGGTTGTTTGGTGAGAAAAGACTAAAAGGGTACATTCACAGATTTTACTGCTGAGCACCTGATCTGTACGTTACCTATGAGACGCATTACGAGTAAAGACAAAGGAGTGGCGCACAACTCAGATATATGGAGTGATTATACAACATAACACAGCTCACACCCTGTGCTAAATCACGATTAGTGCCTAAAACTTTTTCTACGTGTAAGGTGAATACCTCGCCCCTGCCTCACACACACACACACACACACACACACAGCTGACTGGCCAGCAGCAGGAGGAATGACCCTGTGAAAGGGCTCCGTCACACTCGCTGCCCAGCAAATGGACTGAGGCCTGAGACAGCTAATGGTATAATGAGCCCACAGCAGCCTGCACTGACATTTTTAGCCAAGAGTGGAGGAAAGGCCCTCCATGGAGGCGCACACAAAGGACGATGACAATGTGTGCCATGTCCATCTTTCTGACACTATCCCCTTGTTACTAAGTGATGTGTGAGTTCAGTCTGAACTGCCTGCCTTTGACATGTCCAGACACTTCAGTTCCCTTTTGAGACGTGTTTTTTTATTTTGCTCTAACTGATAGTTTGTTTTGTGTTTTCCTCGCAAAAATAGTTTTATTTTTTACTCGGGATGGCATGCAGGGTTCTAGCTAGCGCATGATAGCGTGTCAGCCCGTTAGTGTCAGTGCCATGCCAATTTCCTCATTGTAACATGTCGTGTTATTGGCTACTGTTCGATCTAACCCTGCCAGCATCAAAGGGTGGAAATAACAACAAACGCAAATTTACAGCACATAAATTAGTAATCTATGACTCGATCTGAAGGAAGATTGCTCTGAGTAGTTCATTCATACAACTGTCCCGAATTACCAACCTATCAGCCAATCAGAAAATAGTATTTCTTGTTGCCGGGTAAAGTCTGGAAAAAGGTTTTTCGCTTCAAGTACTTGCGCAGGTTTCGAGTGACAGAGCATGGTCAGGTAATCACTTCAATTATGTCACTTAATTTATTATAATAGCTGCTTATTAAACCAAAAGATGTGAAGTGTATGAAACTGTTAACAACACATTTGAAGCTATTTCAAACACATAAAATACACAAAATAGTTTGAGAAATATTCTTCTACCATAAAGCAATAAATAAACAGCCCACAACATGACTCAGCTAAAATCCTATTGCTGATTTGTATTTGCATTTTTACAGTCTGTGCATAGTTGAGCATGTGATATACAGGATATTTAAATCAAAGTTAAAAGGTGAAGTGGACTTTTGAGGGAGAAGTGAACATGTAAGATGGCTCACATTAGAAGATCCTCACACATTCATCGCAGTCTATTTTACAGATGGAGCACAACACCAACTGTAATTAGCAATCCATTGTTTGTTAGCTTGTAACTCTCAGTGGCAAACACATTGTTAGTGGTTAGTACTCACTCTCTGTTCTAACAGACATAGTTTCTTTTGCACTAACCCACAAGATGATGGAATGGGTTCCTCATGTTTGTGACTTAAAATACAGCCACATAGTGTTAAGAGCTTATTTCATTCCTAGTCTCCCCTCTCCTTTAAAATACACCATGTGGAAATGTTAACACGTTTAAAACTTTAATTGTAATTGCAGGAGGTATCTATGATTTGAGTAAGCCAATGAGCCTGAGCCTTCTACACACAAAAAACTGCCTCAGATTTGTTCAAACATAAAATACTGTATTATCGTATTATTAAGTGCACATGTATTTTGTGAGGATGACGTTTCTTCTTAACGTTGACATGGACACTGAGACAACTGAGACAGAGACACAAGCAGTTCACAGGTGCAGCTTTTGAGGCTATTGAGCTGGAAAGCCAAAAACTAATCTGACATTCAAATGATAAACCTGCAGCAACTATACATCCAGGTATAGACCAGCTGGTGAACACATTAAAGTCAAAAGACGATGAAAAAAATACGATAGGTAAAGCTCAAAAACATCAGAAGGGAAAATCTTTACCGAGCATATTTCAGCGAAATAAAGGTTCCGTACTGCAGCTTTAACGTTGATCTCTGAGTCTGTGAGAGTGAGGCATTTAAGTTACCTGAGGTGTGACAGCAAGCACTTTTCATCCTGAGCAGCGATGCAGCCAAAAAACAAAAGCTGAAAGGTGACTTGTGTTTTCAGTTAGAGGCGAAAGGGGAGGCCATATCTCCTAGCACAGGTATCAGAGTCCCTGCAGTCTGTCAAAACAGTGCTGCCATGATGTGGGCTGAAGGTTCCTCTTTCTCCCTTATTCACTCGCTGACCTAGATGTGTGTGTGTGTGTGTGTGTGTGTGTGTGTGTGTGTGTGTGTGTGTGTGTGCATGCTCTGGTGTGGATATGAGCTGTTTTTAATGTGAATGTGCACTGGGAAATTCTGTATGAATCATTGTAGGTGCTGGATGTGAGCCAATACATACTGCCTGACTCACCTGGTTCTGGTCTGAAAGTGGCGGGGGGGGTGGGACACGAGAAGAAGTGGACCCCACAAGAGGCAGAGAGAAAGAGATAGAGAGTAGGAGAAAGAAAGGAAACACAAAGGGACAAGAGGGAAGAGGCAAGATGAGCCGTGGAGTCTAGTCGGCCAGGCAGAAGTGGGCCAAGCTTCTGTTGCGCTCAGGAGATGACACACATACATTGTAGTCCAACTGGCTGGAGACGAGCATTACCGCCTCTTTCTCTCTCCCTCTCTCTCTCTCCTTCTCTCTCTCTCTCGCTCTCACATACACACACCTACAGAGTCCTCTGGGTGCTGGTTGTTTCAGTGCTGCGTGCTGACATTGTGAAAAATACAGCTCAAACATCAAGCTGACTAAACAAGACAAAGGCGGCTAAATTTCACCAGAATGAGGAGGAAAGCAGGGCATTCATTCAGCGGGATCATATGTCCTTACCTGACAAAAGTAATGTGACTTTAGTTTAGTTCCACCTCAAATGTGAACTAATGATTATGGATCGCAGCTGCTGCTTCAGCTGAGGACAAAATGTAGTGATTCGAGATGCAAAGCTGCAATTAAGGCATTCATTTCCAACATCGTCAATTTTTTTCTCCTTTTTTTTTTGATTAGTCAACGTTGCAAAAAAAACCAACAACCTAACACTTAATTATGTCTGTGAAGAGCCCAGAGCGACATATTCAAATATGTTCTATCTCGTCTAAATTTAAAAGGTATTCAATCTGTAATGATATACTAGAGGAGCTGGAATAACCACGTTTGGGATTTTTGCCTAATTGTGCTAAATGACTATTAACAAAAACAACAAATAATTGAGCAAATACTAATGATTAATTTTGTCTCAATGGACTATTAACCTACTTCAGTACTTAGAGTAATTGAAAAGGTAATGTCCTAATGTCAATTATTCCCATGAATAATTCAGTAACATCTCATGATATGTGCTGGGGAAAAAAGACAAAATCTGCAATCCACCAAATAAAAAGTGAGCCAGCAACTGTCACTCTCCATGAGAGTGGAATATATGAGAGGTATCGGTTGTTAAGTGCAGGGCAAGGAAGCCTGAGGACAATAGCCGCCTCTTCGGCTCAGGTTAATGAAGCCCTTCACAGGTCGCCCGATTTGGGCCTCCTCGGGTTAATTACAGAGCAACATGCTGACAGGCTTCCGTGCTGTTTTCATGCAAAGCAGACAGGTTAGAGAAGCACGGTACAGCTGTTAGCCTTTGTATCACCGCAGAAGCAGCGGCATTGTCCACAGAGGCTGTGTCATTACTGTATCTAAAACCAGGCTCACAACCTTTGACTGCAGATTTCATCTGAGCATTTGTGCTTCCAGTCGGCTGCGTCATACTGACGGCTGCTATCTCTACGGCTCTTCTTGTCTCACTCTAATAAATAGAATGGCAATTTGGCCCGGGCCTCGCAAACTGCACCTTTTGTATTCTTGCTTATCGCTAATGGAGGCCACCCAGCTGACATTTATCTATTTTCCGTGAGCAGAGCTTTGCATGTTTTCTATGAAAATAAATAAATAAATAACAACCATCTGATGGTATATTGTAGAGGAGACGCAATAAAAGACACTAAAAGAAGCAGGAGAGGATTAATAGTGGATATATTTTGATGTTTAAGTGGAATGAATCCCTAAGCATGTACAAGTCTGACAAGACAAATGCCAAAAAGTCGAGTCAAGTAAGCTGAACAAACGCACCAACTCCCTCACTAATCCCTTCTATATGTCATTGTCAGATGTGCTACATTTCCCTCAAGGATAAGAGAACAGTTTTTAAGTCAACATTAAAACTGGAAATGGCCTCCCGATATTATGAAATAAGTCTAATTTTAAGTCACTTTTCACAACCCCGAAACAAACACAGCTTTTGTGTTTTGGCAAATGTGGCACAGAAGAGAGCACACAATGATTTTAGGTGATATTTTACTCTTTACTTTCCTCCTCTCTGCCTGGTGCGCTGCGTGGCATGCACACACAAACACCAGAGCAGGTGAATGTCACGATAAATGGAGTTTACAGCAAGACTAACTGTAGATGGATGTGCATGAGCCTGTTTGAAGCAAAATTTCCACCATTTTGATGGCAGTTTAACGGGATGTTGTACACAAACACACCCTGCTTTAACTACAGATCTGCTCTCTCGTTCTCTACCAGTGCTACCTGCAGCTTCTACAGTCTCTAATACTATTCATTTTATTGACAATAAACATTAATAAAAGGCAAATACTGGTCAGATTTTATATTGTATTGTGTTTGTAAAAGTTAAAGATCAGATCGGGATCGGAGCCAAAAAAGCTGATTGGGACATGGCCAGGGACGCTGTTAGGTACGTGTCCTGCGTCCCTAATGGATTCATATCTAAAAAGACAAATCAGTCACTGTCCATGCGTCGCAGGGACACATAACACATTTCCTCAACATACATTTCACCGTGGCAGCCTGTTCAACACAACACATGATGGTCTATGTGGTGAGGGGTCAGAGGTGACATGGTATTATGCCTTATTTTGATCCTCTGCACCTCTCTACACATACACACATTCATTGAGTTAGTGCAGTCATAGTGGGGACCGCTCAAACCGCACATGCAACAACACACGATAAAATACAGATGAAAAGAAAGAGATAAAATAGAGAAAAAATAAGACTTTCTGGGACTTGATAGTAGTATACTCACTACAGTAGACCACTCTACACTGCTCTGTGGAAAATACTGAATGTAATGAATGTAACTCTATTTCTATCTACGTTTCCGATAATTTTTTTACATTTTTCATTTTCTACTTCTCGATTCATCTTTAAATTTCACTATAAACTTACTGAGATGTTTAAGATGAGCGTATATATCATTGTTGTCATTAAAATCTACCAGAATTCACCAAATGTCGGCCTTTATGGCCAAAATTCCAAGAAAAAAGACTGTACATGAATACATCTCTTAATTCTAACCACACCATACCAGCATCAAACAGGAGTTTAACACTATAGTTTCTCAAGAAATAATAATTTTACCTGGGGGGCCTACTGAGTTTCTCAGGAACCCTAAATATCACCACCTGTGGACTCCCGGGACCAATTAGACTTGAAAGCCTATTAGCATCCTTGCATCCCTAGCTATTATGTTGTTTGCTGTTATTTAGTGCATGAAATTAGTTAAAGTGTACAATAAATCAGATGCTCTAACCAACGTCCATGGACATCATCTCCTGGGTGGTACAGCTAGGGATGGCCCATTTATGTCTTCATCGACACCCAGTTCTGGCCCAAATGTAACGGCCTGATCCTATTTCACAACAGTTCTGTTAGCGGCCAATGTTGACAACAGAACCGGACAAGGCAGAAGTGGTGGCCCGGAGCCCAGATTATTGAATGTGGAATATAGCTTCATGTACCAGTAAAGTTAACTCTGTGTTGTCAGAATGCAGTGAAATGCTGCTGCTAAAAATATGACATGGCTGACATGCAGTAATTAGCACCAGGGGCACAAGAGGAGGAAAAGGAGGAAGTGCCTTTCATCCTTTTTTTAACTCTGTGGTAAAAATATTAGTGGTGAAATTCATATTATAAGAAGTTGGCATGAATGAAAGAAACACTTAAGGATGGAGAAAGACAGTTTGATTATTAATCTGGTACTTTACTTTCATATTTAACATGGAGCACTCTGCACTTCTGTTTGATTTGAAGCCATTAAATTAAATTAATACTTGTTCCAAGCTACTTGTGTGACGTAGCTCTGAGGCGTCAATGAAAATGTATATTACGTAAAGAAGAGTGTATTTGAAACAGGGCTAAGCACCGGAACACACACTAAATTCAATATTCTCAGGTAGGGCTGCAAATCAATTTAATCAATTATATTAATCACTAACTATTACAATTTTTGATTAATACATTTGACTTAGTCAGTTTGACATTTTCACTTTATGGACCTAACTAATCCATTCATTGAGAAAATAACTGACAGATTGATAAAAAAAAACAATCACTAGTTTCAACCCTACTGCAAGGAAATCCCAGGAGGTGTTGTAAAGTTCCCCTGCTTTATTTAAAACTAAATAAGCTATGTTCACTTTTTTGCTTTTGACAGGTAAGAAAAACTGTTTTCCACTAAATTAATTAACACTCTTTAAATGGCCACCCCTTTTCAGCAACTTGCAAACTGTAGCTACCGGAGCATACAAACACTGTTAGTTTGAGAAACCACAGACAAGAGATTTCACACTACGGGGAAGACAACAATTTTCTATCAGCGATAAACAGATAAGCTTCCTCAGCTGGAAGTTGGAACACTGGCTGGTTTGTTTACCTCAGAAAAATAGTCTTGCACGCTGAACTTCAAATGAACCAGATCTAATGCAGACACATCCGCAGCGAACTTAAAAACACACACGAGAATCTCACAAATAATGGATGTCAATCATCCAAGCTTTGAGGTCCACTGCATAAAATGGACTAACAGACGCTATTGCACTTTGTAATCATAACACCGTGTGTATCATATACGCGAGGTAAAGAAAAAATATCATATTTATTATTATTCATGTAACTAGGGCACGGAGGCAACAATTTGTAAACACAAGCCTAATTAAATTTTGTTTTGGCCATTAATTCTGACACTCAAGAGAAACCATACACATTCATGAATTGACACAACAGACAGTCGGGACTGTGATGTGTGTACTTCAAGATAGGTGGTAATAAAGTCGGGGGTGTTGGGTGACTCCAGCAACTACCATCTGTCTCCCTCCCTAAAGAATTAAAAAAAGGACACTGTGTAACACTGACTGCTCTGCGAAATGGTGCAGATATAAGTTCACACAAGTGCCCCATCTTTAATCTTCTATGTCAACGTGTGTGCACACATACAGTGGAAATGGCCAAAAGGCTATAAAAGCCAGCAGAAATGTGAAAATGTTTCAGTGCTCGGGTGAAACCATTAGAGGCAGGTTGCATCCACAGATCACCTGTGGCAGCAAGTGACAATATAATAGGAAGACGGTCGGCGCTCTGTACGCTCTTGTTTTTTCTCTGAGGTCAGCTTGGCTTGTCAAACAACAAGAGCACGACGACCTCTCTAAATTCATCCAATCAACAGCGGCAGTGCTAAGTTCTGACTCTGGTGTATGAAAAACAACAGCTGCAGAGAATTCTGTGTTCAGTATTTCTCAGTATTATAAGCAATGGGCAATAATTGTTGTAGTTTAATTTTAGCAATACAAGAAAAGTTCCATATATATTAATATATAAGTTTATTATGTATTATACAAATACACTTTGAGGTAAAACACAGACTGAAGAATATTTGACCTCAGTTGTGAAATGTTCCCTGTTCAAACCTGGTGTTAACATCCGTACCTCAGTATCTGGCATTAAAACTCCTCTCCACATGAGATAGGATCTGGCTTCCGTGTCGTCCAGTATCTAAATATACAACGACGTCTGTTCACAAGACCAGAGTTGTGTTTTTATCGAGTGCCAAATGAGCGAAGCTGATTGAAACAAAGCTCTATTTACACTACTGTAACATGAAATACAATTTTAACTGCTTTACCAACAATTTACATTGTTATATTGTATTTTAATACTTTGTCATGGCTAAAATAAATCAGCATGTGTTTTCACCTGGGTCACACGGCGGGATAGTGACTAGCACTGTTGCCTCGCAGCGAAACGTTTCCTCCCACAGTCCAAAAAGCATGCAGAGGTTAGTTGGACACTGTTGGTGTGAATGTGAGAGTGAATAGTTGTTCGTCTCTATGTGTTTGCCCTGCGATGGATTGGTGACCTGTCCACGGTGTACTCCACATTTTGTCCTATGTCAGCTGTAATTGGCTCCCGCGCCCCCTGTGACCCCCCCATGTGAAGGATAAAGTGGTAGACAATGAATGAATGTTTTCACACCATAAATAAGTTTAAAACGACACATTTTTCCAAACTGATAAGATTATTTTTATCCTGATAATATTTCCCACTGAATCACCCAAACATGGCGCGAGTGACACTGCAAGGCAAAGTGACTCTTCTCAGGGTTTTCAAACATGTCTTGCCTTTGGTGAGTACAATGTTATTACCGATGACACAAATTGTGACAGAGCTGTACGGCATCAGTAGTGCCAGGAATCTCAAGTGACAGAGAAACAAATTCAATAGGTCAATGCACTTAATGGACAAAAACACAGCCTGCAGCTCTAGGGCCTTAGGAGTAATTTTTTTTAAAAATGAAAAGAGAGCGAGGCCCCCCATCTCAACCCCCCATCTCAACAAAGCTCCACCTGCACAGGGAGCATTTTTGTTTGTGTTATGTTACATGTGAGTATGTAACCTGGGTGAAACTGAGCACAAGGAAAACATGTCAGTTTCCACATAGACATCATTGCAAGAAAATAAACACTGGCATGTACAACATCAGTGTGTGCAGGGCATCTTTTTCTTTTTTTTTACTGTGATACATATTGAAGCACTTTTGCAGCATAATCCACTTCAGATTTTCAACAAATTATTCCTCCAATATGTTATGTCAGTCTTAAATTGATAGTTCTGGACTTGTGTGGAGGGGTTGTATGAGGTATAAAAGATGTAAACATGGCAGTAACTGGGAACAACAGACAGAAAAACTTCAGCAAAAAGGCTCACCTAATACAATGTAAATCAGCTTAAGTGAAAGCTTTCTGAGCAATGTTTCTCTGAAGGGAAAATAAAATGTGTGTAGCGTTGTAAACCACTCTCTCCCCTACACTTGTGTTGAAATCCTGTGTTTGAAATCCTGAGTAAACTTACTAATTATTAGTAAAAGTCTCAGAATAAGGCTGGTGTTTACCCCAAAACAAATAATTGGCCTCCTGAGATGTTTGGGACTGTTCACAAGGCGTTGGATACATGTCCAGGCATCTGCTTCAAAGTCACGCCGCTCGTTTGCCAACTGTGACCTTTGTTTTGTCTTTCACCTTCCTTGTTATGTACCCAACAAAACATTAAATGCAAAGTATGGAGTTAAATTTCATAGCAGGGGATTATCAAATCTAGTGGGAACAGTGAGAGATGTTCTTTCAACAGGAAGCAATGACCCTTGATGTCGGAACTGCCACTCGCTGTAGGACGTCACACATTTCTTCCTCCCTCCTTAGCCACATCTCCTCGTGATTAGGAACGTCTGCAAACACTGACAGTCCTCGCTGCATCTCCTCTCATATTTTATGCGAGCAAACTCCAGGAATCATTACCCAGCACAAGTTCATCATTAACACATTCATAATTCAGTGTAATGGATTATGTAATTGCTCCATTAATCAGGGGAGCCACCCCAGCATACTCTCCTATGCATTTGTTTAATTATAGGAAATGCCTCTGTTTAAACAGATGCACTGTTAGCCGTAGCAGAGTTTAAACATCTTCATTTGGCACTGTGGGAACTGGTGCAGGCTGGAGTTTGGAGGCAGCCCGGTAGCCTCGGGGTCTGTGTGGTGCACTCACAGACAGCTCTCCTCAATAAAATGTGTCATGCAGTGGAGGGGAAAAAAAAAGTAGGCAAAAGGGCAAATCATTTTCTGAAAGCAAGTTGTCAAGCTCAGGCATCACTTAAGTCACATAATGTATTGACATTTGCAGCCAGCATCAGTGAGATGACTACTCCAAGTATATATTAAACTGAAAGCCTCAAAAAATGGATTAAAGGCAGGTAGATGTGGAGGTACATGTCATCTTATTTCAGTAGCTGGCATGACTTGTGAGAACTTAATCCAACACTGTCATCAGCTATTTGTCAGGGAAAGGCGATAGACGGCTCCACACCTCCTCCGCCTCCTTACTATTGTTGGAACCTCTGTATGGATGTCTGGTAGCAGTCCTTTACTTTGAGTGACAGTTGACTATCATTACCAAGAGACACTTGGTGTATTTTGGTCGTCTCATCTTTCTTAAAAAGGTCAGTGACAAGCAGAGCCTCTTGTGTGCTCCGAAGTAATGTGAGTGCTGACAAGAAATAAGAAAAACTCATGGTTCCCCAAGAGATATCAATCTGGACAGATTGCTGCAAACTCATCCTTTCTTATGCTTTCCTATGCTAGAAAATTACTATAAACTGTGAGCCGCAATTGTTTTTCACAACAAACACACAAATGTTAGGTCTGGAATTCTTTGATTGACCTTCACTGCTTCCCACTGCCATACTCAAGAGACACTTCATGCGACTGCAGAGTTAATTGCTTCAACTTCAAACTAATTAATGATGACCCGTAATTTGTTCAAATAAATTTGAATACCCCTCCATCCACGCCACTGTCCCCACTCCCACTAATACTTCATAGTTTTCATTACTTCATTGTAAGTAAACCAAAATGATGTAGTTTTAACGATTAACGAAGTATAATTAACAGTGCTGCTAGTATTCATATCATAAAGCATACTGCCCAACTTCCTGTCTGTCAACCTGATTGGGAAAGAGAACACTCTGTTTTATTTCCAATGTAACCGACAGATGAAAACATGCACTCAGAGTGCACTGATGTCCCAACACACACAGGTATTTCTAAGCAACCTCACAGAGAGTCACAGTGAGTTATTGTACACCGTGTCTCTCCAACAAAGCAGCGGCTGGTCTATCTGCACAGAGAGGAATCTTGCATCTCCACGTTGCTGTCGCTGCTGCAGCTGCCTTTGCCAAAGTCACTCAGTTTTCACAGATCTTTGTTGTGCACAGTCACTGTTAATGGAACGAAACCTGATTAGCGCCCCCTGTTGTATCCTAAGAGGTACTACTTCAGCCATCTTTGAGACAATGGCATGAGTTTTGAACAGGTCATTACAGCTTAAACTATGAAACTAAATGACAGCTCTGAAGCCCGTATGAATCCATATAATTTAGTGTCTCCTTGTTATGAGACATAAAAGTTACAATTATAATTTATTAATTAATAATTGCATTGCTGGCTTCTTTTGATCCATGGGAAACGCTGAATTTGCAGCTCTGTGTTTCACTGAAAAGTAATTAGCTTGTAAAAAAAAATTATTATGTTTACCACCCATTGGCGGATAGACCAAAAAGTTAATTTTGGACCCCGGTCCAGGATAAACCACAACTCCAAATAGGACCCAGGAGATTGGTCCTTCAGTCACTACCTACACAAAACAAACAACTAAATGGTTTGCAGTTACTGTCAAGATGCTGGCAGAGCTTCACAAGGCTTAAAGCCTGCTGCCAATAACACGGGCTGAGCCAAACAGCAAAGACAAGGAGAGACACACACAGAATAAAAGATGGCAAAAAAAATGTTTTTCCATTGTGAGAAATGCACATGTAATGCTTGAAAAAAAAAAAAAAAAAAGGAAGAGCTTATGTATTCACCTCACTGAGGTGACATTTAAATAAGCAAGAGCCATTTTCTTCCACAATCCCTCTATCCCTTCCTTTTTCTCCTGGTGCCTCGGTGTCACTGTAATTTGAAGCTGTCACAAACAAAATCCTCCTCACAGACCTTTCCAAATGTCAGGTTGCGTCAAGAGGAATGACAGCCTCCAAAAATCAAGCCCTTAGAAACTTCAGTCCGGGAAAACAGTAGTTCGAGCACATGTGGCTCTTTACGGGCATTCACCGCTCACTCGACGTAACCAGTGGTTGGAGTGACTGACAGCTGTGGATGTTACATCTTCACGTAACTCCAATTATCGCTCAATATATTATTGGAAAATGCTGAATTATTTTAGATCAGTATGATCTTGTCTTTTACCTCCTGCCTGAAAACACTCATGGACTGTATTTAAAAATGGAAGTCGTCTTCCACTTTGAAAAGTGAAGTCCAGGAAGTAGGACGGAAGTGGCAATTAGCCACCAGTTTCATCCATCGGTACACACAGAAGCTGTGCAAAAAGCCTGGTATCGGTCTGCACAACATTTCAGGGACTATGCATTAAGATTTAACATAATACCGGCACAGAGGAAGTTAATGAGAAACTGTTAGCGGAGTGTGCAATCTCGAGAGTCATTTTCCTTCCGTGGGGGGTGCAGGAGTGAGGGAGAGCAAAAGGAGCTTATCAGCTCTCACTCTTCAGTGGCATTTCATGCACCGTCTGCTGCTAGTTCAGCAAGTAGCAATCATCAATACGTCAAACAAACTTGCTGTAGCGGGAGTGGATCCAGACTCCTCAGCCACAACAACAGAGATGTGATTTTTTTACCCCTACCATTTATTTTAAGGGGAGCCAAGCCACCTCTGCATGGGGATCTCCATCCCCTCAAACCCCATCAAGCAATAGCATGTCATTGATGGCATTTACATGTGCAGTTGTTTCAGTTGATAGTGTGTGTCTGATCTTATGTTACTACCAAGGGTGTGGCTTATCCAACATTCACACATAAACATGGAGCAGAGGAGAGACAGGAGCGATGGAAGCTGGTGCGTTACATGCAAAAAAATGCTTGGAAGAGCTTCATTTGGACAAACATCAATCCCAACGTGAAAACCAGACCAAAATATCTTCTTTTTTTAAACACACTGCCTCCAAACCTGTACTCGGTTACCTTGTTAGTTAAACTGTCTTTGTATTCATTTGTTAAAATGAAAGTGAAAATTAAAATACTACTTCAATACAAGGATAAGATGTATTTAATCTACATGTTAAGTGTAAAGAAAGGATTAATTAAAAAAATAATAAGAAGAAAGAACAAGAGCTGCAAAAGCTGCTAAATCTGCATTCTTAAGACACAGCTCATGTGGAGGAAAAAAAAAAAAGCTGTCTGTTCACTGCACCTTGTACACGATGCTGAGCCAATAGAGGTGGTGGGCGGAAACATGGATGTAGAGAGGTTAGAAGAAAAAGAGACACGACAGGGAAGGAAAAGCTTCTCTTGCACCTTATTTCTGTTTTGAAGAAGTTCCATCCCCTTATCTGTGCCATCGCAGCTGCACATTGTGTCAGCATGTCCAGAAGGCCACACTGGTTTTCGGCTTTTTTTAGTCACCCACCCACCCCTTTTCTCTTCCTTGCTGCCTTGCACCAGGCACAGGATCTGAGGCTTTAATATGGCTGCCAGTGAGGCAACAGCCATTTAATAACAATGCAATAGTTCCTCACAGCAGTAGTCCAGTGTCGCTCATGCACCCCGCCGTGTGCAGATGGTACATTGTGGTTTCCAAAAAAACATTCTCCTCCCTGAGATGTTTTTTTCCCCCTTCTTCCAACACACGCTGCCCTTTTAGTCAGCATTATTTAACTCTCGTCTTGACAGAAACAACATACTTATTTTGTAACAGGTCAACTGAGGTGCCCCTCCCTGAGTTATGTGTATGTTTATGTTTGTGTGTCTGTGTGCAAGCATAGTTGGCGGTAAGCCTCTTGCCTGTGCCTCACAGCCTCCTGCAGTGGGGGACATCTGGAGGAGGAGTTGCCGTGTACACAGAGAAAAG
Source organism: Solea solea (assembly GCF_958295425.1). Classification (NCBI taxonomy): domain Eukaryota; kingdom Metazoa; phylum Chordata; class Actinopteri; order Pleuronectiformes; family Soleidae; genus Solea; species Solea solea. The sequence goes on along the minus strand of NC_081154.1, from coordinate 12,250,903 downwards.
AAGAGTTCAGGCCTGAAATATCATCCTCCAAGGACATAACTGGCTTTCATTAACATACAAAAAGGGGAAATGGCAGTGGAGATTTATTCAAATCAACATGGCTAATGTTTCCATGAGCGCAGTCACCTTGCCAAGTTACCCTAAAACTCATTCTCCCCGTCAGTGGCCGTTCCCCCGACTCGCCATTGAAAGCAATTAGGGCACATTTTGATGAAAATGACCAGTAATTTGGTGTAAGGAAAAAGCTTCAGAACAACCATTTCACAAGGTAGATGTTCATTATGTGCCAGCAGGGAAGAGTCTCCTCTTAATAGAGTGTCAGCCATAAACATCCCTCATCATCACCAGGCCTGCCATTTGATCTCACCTCTGGGGCTTCAGTGCCGAGCATCTTCATTCATTTCTTCAGTTTTTCACTGTGTGTTTACTCAGTAATGGACTCTGCCCAGAGAGTTGTTAAGAGGGAGAACAAAGTGAAAGTGCCCGACACTGTTGTGCGGGTGATTAACGACTAAATTAGAAAACAACTCCAGGTCACCTTCTTAAACATTGTGATCGATGATCTAATCCTTGAATCTGATAGCCTTTGTTATGGGTGAGCAGTAACCTGGTTTACAGGTGGAGAAACGCAACAGTTCATTTCCAAAAAAATCACTGTTCTGTAAATAACAAACAGTAATAACATTTTAGGAACCAAACTGGGTTGCTTCATTATTTTGATTACAAGCCTAAGTGATCCACCACTGTCTGTAAAGCCGCAGTTAGCGTTGCCCTAGTTCAACGATGTATGTGCCATTGCTCCTGTCACAGGCAGTTTACAAGACTGGGAACGAGATTCGCCATCTGTCCCACCTCAACGGGGTACACAGAGGGACGTTTTGCACAGTTTTGGCATGGCCGACTTCCCCTAATACTGCACAAATGTTTAGAGACATTACATAAGCAAGGAGACCTCCACGAGGGCAATGGCGGCCAGTACATGCCAAAGAGCGGGAGAAAAAGCAAGAGAGATCAGATGGAGTGAGAGAGCAGCATTTATCCTTTCATTCTCCTGTTGAATAGGACAACAAGCACACATGGACAATGGCACTACAGCCCTGTTGGTGTTGCTTTAGGACCCAGGTAGAGGATACCATACCAACAAAGATGTCCAAGGCTTTTGACTGCAAAGATGTCATGTGGAAATTTTTTATACCTGCAGTAATTTTGTCTAACATTTAAGTTAATACATCCAAGCACATTTTACTATGTGTGTGCCTTCAAACAGAGACTTCTGGAAACCTATTTCAATGCGGAAACTCCAAGCTTGTGTTTTTGGATGTGCAAAACCTTAGATTTAGGGCTTTTTGGAAACAATGAAGTTGACTCCTACGTTCCCTGAGAGGGTCCTATCAATCAGTATTTTGTCATCCACTTGTTGCAAAACACTGCAACCCATAATGGCCAAAAACTGTTCCACCTCACGGTCGGTCCAAGCAAATAAATACTGCTTACTTTCCCCACTGCTGTTGCTCATTAACTGTATTTTATGTAACTAAGCAACTCACTGCACTAGAGTCCATTTGCTCCCTGTTTACACCTGCATACACGACTTGTGTACTTAAATGGTCATTTGATCTATCTATCTATCTATCTATCTATCTATCTATCTATCTATCTACAGTATCTATCTGGCATGTTTAGCAGTGAGTACAGCGTAGCCAAAGAAAGGACACTATGCACAGCATAAGTCCTGGGAGAGGTTTAAAATTCTAAAACATGCAATGGACACCTGGAACCTCATTTGTATTCAATTCTCTCCATGCTCCTTTCACAGGGAAGCTAGATGAGATTTCACCTGAGAATTAAAGCAGCCAACGTGACACAGACACGGCATGTAAACAGAAATAACAAGGAAAAACAAATGAAAAACATACACTCGCCACCCTGACACCACAGCAACATATAAAGCAAAAGGTAACACTAAATTACACACACACTTACATCTAGTCAACCAACCCTCCAACCATAAACAGACAGCTAAAGCTGTTGCAGTGTGCACCATTTCCTAACCAAGATAATGTATTTTTTGGTTTTATTAAGTTCTGAGACCCTGGTTAAAATCCTAATAGCAGTAGCTTGTACATTCTTGCAACTTTCATCTTGCAAAGTTAGAAAACCAAGGAAGAATCATCATCGTGTTGCCGACACAGTGGGTGCTGGCGTCCTGAGGGTGCATGAGCTTTACTGCTCGCTCCCTCACTGTCAGGTTAAAAGCCATCACCGTCACATGCCTCGCAGGGCACATGTTAATGACAATAGCAGCAGTGTGACTGAATTGTCCACACCAAATTGGACACAAAAGGAGGAAGGGGGGAAAATGTATTGGACACAAATGCAGTTGAAGTCATTAGACCATGCATTAATGGCAGGAAATGAAACCGGTCTGAGTGAGACAGTTTCTTTCACATGTCACTTTGTTGTCATTTCATTTAGTCACCACCACAGCTTTGGATTTAAAACGCTTGAATTTCGAACTTTGTCCCTTTGCTTCAAATTTACAGTTTCCTGCGTTTTAGGTTGTGTAGCAGCCTGCTATGTGCCACAGTTGAGTACAGTTCCATTTGGTACAGTACGGTTTGGAATGGTAAAGCCCTCAGTCGGGCTTGAGAACAGTACCTTTACTTGGTAGGCGGGGTGGGCGCTGTGTGAGATATGACATCGACAACGACATCGAACACCACACAACAGACAATGGAGGACATTCAGTAGCTGGGCTTTTTTTCTACTCAGTTTGTGGCTGTTTGTGTCAACAAGATGTCAAGCTGACAATCAGCTGACTGTCGTAAGTTTAGCTCCACCGTACCGTACCATTACTCTGGCACCCCAAGAGAAGGGCACCGAAAAATGGAGCAGTTGGGACCAATTATTTTGGTACTATTCCTAATGGAAACGCAAAAAAATAGGTTCCGTTGACGAAGCCATGGGGCACAGCCCACACCCCGCCAACCAAGTAAAGGTAATGGTTGCAGTCCCAGACCCAGGGCTTTACCATTCCAAACCATACCATACTGTACAAAACCCGACCATACCATGACGGAAACACAGCTAAAATCACTAGACGGCATATTCACAAATATCATATCATATAAATCAAATAATATGAGTGAGTAATGCACGTTTGCCACGCTCCAGTGATCATATTTGCTCTGTGGATTTATTTAAAGATAAAAATGTATTATTAACATTCACCACTGCAGTATAGATCGTTATGAAGTTGAAGTTGTATTGAGCCATCTGTATCACTTACAGGGCTTTTACACACATACGCGAGTATGAGCAGCAGATTCTGTGATAAAGTGTCGAGTAGAGCAGGCTTCTCAGGCTGCCTGTGCAGCCGAGGGATCCTGCTGCTGCTGCTTCCGTGGTGGTCTTGCTCCCTCCTCCACAATCTGCCCTGCAATTAATGATGCACAGTGATTTTCTTGGAAGCCTCTCATACCACCACCAAGACCACCAACCCTGCGTTTGTTGTGTGCATTTTCTCTCCTAAGCACCAAAAGGATAACCGCTGAATTTGTATTCAGTAATGAGACGGGGTCTGGGACTGATGGTGAATTTGTAAGCATGCATCATTTCCCATAATTCCATTTGGTAGTCCTGTAATGTAAAGGCTTGTACATGCAGGTGGCAGTTACGGCAGCAAACCCCCACCCCCCCCACCACAGCTCATCAGGCTCACACATCTCCAAAGAAACCAAGGGCAGGAGAGGAGGAGATATTGCAAATCACATTATAGTACATGAAATTAATCCACTACCCTCCCCAAACATTTGGCCTTCACACAGTTTAACCTTGAAACTGTATTTTTTTACTGCCTCGCATGAGAACTTCATAAAACCCCCCTCCATCACATCCAAAAGAATGAGTCTGACATTATAACAATGGCTCCACCGAGGTAATTCTTCAATAGGATCCTTCACCGCGCTGATGATACGTTGTAATTTCATTTCACTTACGTCTGTTCCACAATGTAATACACACTAGAGCGGGGGCACTTCATGTCCCAAAAGACCACTTCCTCTTTAAGATAATAAAAGCCTTTTGTGCTTGCCTTTGAGAAATCCTTGGTGGATTATGTGAGTGCATATTCGGTAGCACATCAATTAATATGCCTTAAATGAAAGAGTATTAAGTTGTAAGAAAATAATTAATAACTCTAATTGCTGTGCTGCTGCTTTGCCGACAACTATCACTCCATCATGCTAACAGAACGGTCTGACGTCGCCTACAGGAGCCAAAGTGGGAACCTTGTTCGACCTTCCATTTAGTTTTAAGACACTGTACTAACACTTTACAACATGGAAGGGATGCAACTACCAACTGTGGTTAAAAACGTCATGGTTATGGAACCGTAAAGGTTCAGCTACACCAAGTCTTTCTGCTCACACTCTCAAAACAGTATTTTCAGGAGCACAGAGCAAATGACAAGTTACCACAGGGGCATCTGGCAGTTTTTTGATCACCTGTTTCATGTATTTAATATTTAGTTTTTACATTATTTTTATTGAACATACTGTGCAGTGTAGATAAAATGTAGATTTCTAAAAATCTGCATCAGCCATGGCAAAACCAACATTGATAGACCTCTAGTATGGGCTAGGGCTGTCACTTTATCTTCAAAATTCAGTATTATTTCAAATACAGGGTGTAAAGTTCATGTGCGATAATAAAGTGGAATGGCTCGACATAAAAGCGCCAAATGACTGCTACAACTAATCCAGTCACGGCGGAAAACTCCAACACTGACGGTTTCAGAGTAAAACACATCTGTTTGTGTTCGTGAATACTGTGGATCTCTTATGCTGGCCCTATCACTGGATCTAGGCCCTTTGTATGCTACAGAGAATAGCGCTGGCACAGGGTTCCACTTTCCCCGTTACCATGAAAAAGACATCCGCAGCTCCAATTATCCTTTACCCCCGTGTAGCTCCACAAAACACAATCGCTGCCACTGTCGATGAAATCATAGCGATGGTGGAGTAAGTGATGACAGGGGAAAAATCCTAACAGCACCCTTACCCCTGCTACTCATAAGTACACTCACACACACACACACACACACACACTCCTCCATGTGCTGAAAAACAAAGATGCAGAACGCCTCAGGAGAACAGAGAAGCAGAGAAAATGGGTATGACAAGCAAAATGTTTCTTTGAAATATCTTTCCAATATACCATTTCTAAAGGTTAGGGGAGTTTTGAAGCCATGAGAGAGGAGCGCCGGCTGACTGATGATGCCTGTACTTGCTGTGAGTAGTAAAGATACTGAGTGGTTACCACTGCGGCGCTCTGTTTTAAACTTACTTGCAAGAATTACAGTCTTGATCAGTTTACAGCTGTACCTCCACAGTTTTTTTCTTCTTCTTTTTTCAAAAATTGCCATGGCTTTCAGCTAAATCAATCCCGCCTTTGGTGGGAAATAATGAGCATGTTCGCCAGGCTTCAAATGAACACCGTTTCTCCAGAGCTCCTTAGTTGAACACAGTCACATCATGCAGACACTTTTGAGGAAGGCAGAGAAGAGAAGTCTTAGCCTTCGGAGACCAATTAAAAACACATATTCAAATTGACCTAAAAGAAGCACAGTGAGGCATTCACTTAGAGCTCTGCCCCGTCCCTGCAGCTTCACTCGCTGCCAGGTTCATCCGGATTGTTTTCAACTCTGACAAACAAACAATCTCGACTGAGTGGGGGAAAAAAAACTAAGGGGAGAAAACCGCATCTCATCTCTGCAGGATCAAAGACTCCATCGAGAGGTAGCGAGCACACACAGATATACTAATTTTCACACAACATTCGCTTACTTACTTTGGTTCAAAGGACACTGAGGCTGGATTTCCTATACCCAGGTAACATTGTTAACATTGTTTACATGCATACATATTAGATGTTCCTCATTAAAGACAATAGTGAACATTAGATCATTGTAGTTGCCACGAGAAAGACTTCTACTACTACTGTGAGAAACTTTGCACAAAAGAAATTAGATGTTTGCGTCCTCTATTGTCTCCATAATGCTGTAAATACTTATATTCAATATTGAAACCATGTTGCATTACACCTGTTTGTTGAGACAAAACTAATCAGGGCTTTAAATTTGAATGTACCCTTTTTAGGCTTAACTATTTGAGAAAAATGTCAAATTTCGATCAGATTGCTTTTTTCAATAGATATTGCAAATACTGTTTGATATGTTAAATCAAGGTTCCGTTCAATATTCACTGTGTAACAGATTTAAAATGTGCATTACCACGTCTAACCATAAAAGCACTTGCTATTCTATATTATAATGCAAGGTTGAGGACTATGTACTGTTTCCAGCATGTATGAGTCACATTTTTTTTTTTATTTGCATTGATTTGAATACTGAACAGTCAAAAGTAGAAGATTAAACTGCAGCCATTTGTGATGCGTTGTTTCAGAGTGAATTTGAAAACAAGTAATTGCTCAGCTCTATTATGTATTTTGGGTTAATAAATGAGCAATTCATCAATTCTAAAAATTACTATTTCATTTTCAGCCAGCAATGAAACCTACGAAGAAGACAAAGAGGGATTTTTTTCCTCTTTTTTTTAGAAAACAATGACTTAAGCAGCACTCCAGAAAAGCACCAGTAAGAATTTTGTCCGTGACATATTTGGTACTACAGCCCATCGGAGCCGAAGTGACTCTGAAACATGCTCCTTCTCGGTTCCAGGGCACTTTCAGGGAAGCCGGTCCCATAAATCCCTCCTAATGGTCGCTGGCGAGGGAACTTTTTAACACAGAACTTAGCAGCCACTGTTATTCACCCATAGAGCATGAGTCGCGGGATGATGGATGGTAATAAATATTGCACGGGGCTAACAGAGGTCCCCTCAGAGACGTTCAATTGCCTTGAGTGATAGGGTGCTGCTCAGCAACACAGTAGAGGGTGGCAGAGGGCAGGCTCTTCGCGAGGTCGGCTAACTGAGTCTGTTCAATTTCCTCTCTGGAAACATGACAGTACCCATTCTAAGTTATAACACTGTCTCACAACTGGAGGGGGGGAGGGGAGGGGAGGGGGGGTGTATGTGGTGGGGGGGAAGTGCTAAAAGAAATGTCTCAACTTATGTATGTCATGTTTGTTTGTTATGAGTGCAGAGTTGACATGTGATGACTGTGAATGTACCTGGCATGTGAGGGGAAAGAAATGTGGTCAGTGTTACAAACACTTTCCTGCCCGCTCTTGTGACTGGAGCCGGTTTAATGGAGCTTTCTGACAAGGGAGCTCTGTTTGTGCTGTGCTGCCCACCATCTTAAATGCTTCCTGGACAATGGCTGACAACAGAGCAGATGCACAAGCTGTGCACATCTGTAGAGGCCTTATATTCCTTCAGGCACACACACACACACACACACACATGCACCCTGTCCTCACATATACAGACACATGGTCAACCATAAGAGAAGACAAAGGACTGCCTCACTCAGGTCATCACCTGCTCAGCTTGCAAACATCAAGTGAATCATCTTGTTGACTTTGTTCTATTGTGACTAACTTACCATGAACAGATATTTTTTTGTAGAGGAAATAACACCAGTTCCTCATTAATGCAACATGTTTCCTGTTGTCATATTTACACAGTAATCTGTGATTTAATTAGCCCCAGTGATGTGTAAGAATACTTTAGTGTGTGTGTAATTAACAAGTTAACACAAGGCAATTAGCAGCTCATTCATACACTGTCCGGAACCAACAGTGACGATGAACATATGATGCACTCTCCTGGCTCTAATTCTTTCACTGTACACATCAGCACTGTGGCTATAAACAGGACACATTAAATGCAGCAAAGTGTCCAAGAGTGGCAACTATAAAAAGCAGTCTTTTGTGCCGCAACAATCACCATGAACACCAGTCCCAATAGCTTTCAAAGTCACATCCTGAAGAAATTGGCTTTATAGGCCAAGTAACTAAGCAAATACAAAGCATTTGACTTAGACTTAAAAAGAATAAAAGACTAAGTTAAATACAATAAGGTAAACCAGTCATTCCCAGAGACTAAGTCAGGACTCATACATGCGTTGTGTGAGATTTATTTTGCGTAAAAAATAAATCTGCCCAAATAAATTAGCAGATTTTCTTTTCCAGCTTTATACTTAAATAATATGCATTAAAAAGGTTGTGATTAAGTGTCCATATTCTTGGAAATGGTTGGTTTTAAAAAATGGCAGTAGCCAGAAGAGTTATATGATGTACAAATTTACCTTTGTCGCAAATTATACTGTGAATTGGATTTGCAACCGTTTATCGTCTGATTTAAACAACATGAGGTGTGCATTAGTCTCCTCTGCACAGGAGTGCAGCATTTTGCCACCTGCAGATCCTTCACCTAAATACATATACGCCTATATATAATCCTGTCAGGTGGGATTGTCAGGAGCAGAGTGCTATCATCAGATGCAGGTGTGCTTTTATTATGATGGAAAGAATAAAGAAGAAAAGTTGACAGGCAGCCCTGCTGTGATGATGTGTGACATCTTCTCCGAGACTTTTACACATAAATGTGCTGCGTGTAAAAAGAAAAAAAAAAGGTCAGTGGCGCCACTAAATCTAAGACTATTTATTGATGCATTTATTTATTTATTTTAAAGATGCAGAGCTGAGGATGACGTCTTTGACAACATTGAAAACTCAGCCAGGTGTGTTCAGTGTGGTGTGTGTATTAGAGCAGAATATACTGAATGGGCTCCCTGGGTGTAAGATACAACTCCACGACAATGTAACACGCACACACACACACATACGCATATGATACACTTCATATTTGTTTTTCACCGACACACACACACACACACACACACACACACACACTATCTCTCTGTGCGGGGTCTCGCTGTGTGCAGAAAACAATCTAGTCCCCGCGTCTGTTCCTGCACATACATACATAGATACATACCCTTGCTATGTAAAGGTGAGGGACACTTGAACGCAACACTGGAGGAGGAAAATGCGAGTTGCACACATTTAAGACTTTGTTAAAAACCCCAAAAACTATTAACAATAACGTCCCTGTGTGTGAGGCATAAAAACCCACCCGACCGTTCCGCGTCTTCATGGCGCAGTGAGGTGGACACACATGGTCAGAGAGCTGTATGCGGACAGACGGCAGCCCGTCACCACTCACTCACTCACTCATTCACTCACTCACTCACTCACTCCCGTTGAAAAAAACAAACTGTATTAAAAGCGTAAGAATGTAACGAGGTCTTACCTGGAGGAGTGATATCTGGTCTTAAGTTGAGAGGCAGACTTTTTAGGCGCAGGTCGGCGGCGGCGGCGGCAGCATCATCCGCTCCCGCTGAAGATTTGGGAGAAGATTGTGATTTCACCTTATTAATCCTCCGCGCGCTGCAAGAGCGGCTTCTTCTTCTCCTCCTCCTCCTCCTCTTCCTTCTCTTCTTCTGTTAGAAGAAACGACCTGATACGGAGCACAGTGATAACCTAACGCGGTGCAGGCTACACTGTCATAATACGCGTCCTTGTTTTTGTCTTTTCCTTTTATTTTTCTTTCTTTTTTAATAGTACGGCTGAGCGTACAACGCAGAGTGGGTGTGTGTAACTGTTTCACTGCTTTTTGCCCCCCTTCCTCTCCCTCTCTCTTTCTCTCTGTCACTCTCTTTTTTTTATTAAGGCGGGGTCTTGGGTCGTTTAAACCAATGACATAAACCAAGAAGACGAAGAAGCCCGCCCCTCCTCCTCCCCCTCTTCCACCACACACACACACACACACACACACACACACATTCTGCTCACATGGTGGGCAAAAAAAAAAAATGAAGTTGTCACATGATGTGAACTTGATTCTTTTTGTTGTTGTTTTTTTTAAAGTAGAATTTTTTTTAAACAACATTTTAAAGAATGAAGGGCAATACTTTAGTCTGGGGTCATACTTGCCCTGTTCCATGTCTGCAATCACTGGAACAGGGCACTTTCATACAGGGCAATGTATGAAAGTGCAAATTTGCTACAACAATTACAATGAAGTTGTAATAATGAATTACAACTGCATTGTTGGCAACAGGAGGGTTGACTCCACCAGGTCAAAAAGGGGCTGGGCTAACCCTGAGCAGGGAAGGTTTCGAGTAGAGGGGTTAAAAGCACAAAACACCATACATATTTCATTTAGCAAGCATATCTTGGGAATTATTCCTTTACCTCTTCAAAATTATATAATGTCCAGTGTCAGCTGAGATTGGCTTCAACACCCGCCTCCACGCGACCTCATGTACAGAATAAGTCGGTAGAAGATGGATGGATTGATTTTGCACAGATTTGCTCTTGTCATGACTGATGTCAAAATTGTTCTGTGTGGGTATAGTTTTCTGTGCATGGGTACTCAGTCTCACATTGTATTCCAGTAGCAGTTTACCTGAGCTAACGCCGTAGTCCGACTAAGACTTGCAGAGGAGAAAATCTATTTATTGGCCGTGGATGTCTGACTCCGCCTCCATGGGTGGCACTGTAACGCTCTAAAAGCTTGAATCAGTTTTCTGTTGACGTACGGCGAGATAGATGTTGAGATTAATCGTTCAAATCCTTCAACTGCCGAAGCATAAATCTTGTCTTCTCCATAGCATTCGCTCTCGCCAACGCCGTCTTGTTTGTTCTTTTCCGGCAACAATACTCCAGTTTATACTTTCCTTCTACTTCTCGGTCAAAGACTGAGGAGGACATTTTGGTGCATGCGCAGAACGCCAAGTCTGGCTCCAGGTCGACTAAGCGTACACATGCAGGAGTAATCAGACTATGAATTAGTCCGACTAAGACTAGCTCGATTTCAGTCAGACTGACGTGTTAAGAAAAAACTAATAATTGTGATAGTGATTTCTCTCTGGGAGTTCGTCCTCGTTTGTATGAATTGTATTCTTGGTGAGTGGTGTGTGATTACTAGTGGATTTGCTCATGTGACTGCAGGCAAGCGTCCATGGTTACTGTCTCCTTTGTAGTCTCTTTTGACCAAGACAAAAGCGTGCCAGCTACTCGACTGGAAAGTGGACACAAAAAAAGTATGAGCTCCGTTTCTACCCAACCAAACGAGTGCAGTTTAGCTCCCCACAGTACAGTACAGTACGGTTAGGAATGATAAATCCTTATCTGGCTTGTGTTCCCACCTCTGTATGTGTAGGCCTAATGCCAATATCTGTGTCATCTACATAAATAGCACAACATCATATCACATACCAGACTGAGTAACCAGCCAAAGAATTCAACAAAGTTGTCGTAGTTTTCTGCAAGCAACAAAATAAAAATATAGAGGTGTAACAGAGTTTTATTTTACAACACAGAAAACAAATTAACATCAGTATCTTTAAAGGAATTTTCCAAACTCTCTAATCTGCCTCTTACACTGGGCATAATCCACAAATCTTGCAGTGAAAGGTTCTTTGTGAAATGTTTTTCTTTTCAGTCAAAAAAAAAGAGAGATGTTGACAGTGTGGTCTGTGGATTATTCAGAGAATGCGACACATTGTACCCTGAAAGATATGTTCTTTATTCTTTCTGTACATGGTTGTACCATGACGATCCCAAAGTCCCAGAAATGGCATTTTTAAACCGCATCTATGCTTTTTCATTTTCAGTCTCTTTTCCGCATTCTGCGTGGTCACACTGTGAGGTATTGTAAATGGCAACAGATTGTGCGATGTGGACGTCAGGGCGCTCGGTGTGTGCAATTATCTCCAGCCCTCCTTCCACTCTATAGTTATACCTTCCAACATGGCCTCCACATGCAGGTTTATTGATCTGTCCATCAACTATTTTCCACCTCCCATTAGAACACTGCCTTGATGTGGGGGATGTCCTGCTCAGAGAACAAAAAGAAGTATGCAGGAAAATTAAGACAATGTTTTATTGATGTGTGAGGCTGATTGTGTATTGTTGACAATGTATAGTGTGTGACGTAAGGCGGCTTTTATGTGAGGCCAACATTTAGATTAACATTAAATTCATCCTACTCTTGTAAAATCAGAGTGTGGTCCAAAGATCTCCTACACTCCCACTGCTCATATGCTCTCTGAGAATATTCTCTGCTTCTCAAGGAAGATCTGGAGTTAAATCAAAGCAAGTCATACTTTATTCTCTTCATCGCCTTTTCCTTTTTTTTTACAGCAGTTCTTCATCACTTTTTTCTTTCCTCCTCATTCTAACTTTAACGCTTTACTCAGAACTCAACCCTTTCTTTCACCTGCTGTATTTTTTCAAACGTGCAAAGCAACTAAAGCTAAATGTCTACGTTCCACCGCTGCAGCAACATTGAACCTTTCAGTGGAGACGGAGGGGTGTTGGGGGAATCGAGGGGGATTTGTGGCCCATCATATTAGAAGAAGAGGTTCCGTGTAACGCCGCATCAAACCTCCTCACTGCGAACTCTGACCCTGATCTCCATACTCACAAATTCTGCATGCACACAATCCACACTGTGGTCTCTGAAGACACACATCTATCAGTCTCTGGATGAATTATTGAAGACACACACACACACACACACACCTGAGCCCCCCATGTTTGTTATATGCTGCTGGAATTAGTGGCTGCTCTGAAGTACAAGGAGATTGTTGCATTTGAATTCAAGCGGCGAATTGGTTTAAATTTTGATGTTTTGCTCATGCAGAGAAGCCTTTGCATTTTTCTGTTTGACGTTCACCCCCCCCCCCCCCCCCCCGATTCCTCCGTTGCGTTTGCCTTGGCACTCTGCTCCCACACTGCAGAATCACAACGTTAAGACATTCCCAGTCTCATGCTCACCCAACTTTTTGATCCTTTCCTTATTATGACAATAACATAGAAACTTTAGGGGTGTTAGTGCAAGAAACACACACACACACACACACACACACACAATGTGTGTCACAATGACTTCATCTCCCCTACTCAGAAGGTGAAGCATACCCAGCATGCCTAAAGCCTACACACACACACACACGTCTACTCTTCGTTGCTAATGAGGAGGCAGGGCCCCACCGTGCAGGGGATAAAGAGGGGGCGATCAGCACAGACCCCCATTGGTACGCTTGAACTTGTGAAATGGGATTGACACCAAACTCAAAATGAGCTCCCACCAAGTTGGAGCAGCAGACTGAAGCCCCCCAGGAGACTAAGTAGAATCAATTCTCTTAATGATGTTTGTAATTTAGGAGGCTAATGACATGCACTATGAACTGGAAGATTAAGTCTTGGAGATGCCTCTCAGAGTCAAGTGTGAGAGTAAATGCTTAAGAGGTTCACGAAAACATGCACAGAATGTGGAGATAAATATTCTCCTATCCAGCTACAGCAGAGGAGACGCTGGGACTCTGATGTCAAGTCTGATTCTGTTTGTGTTGTAATTGAACATGGGAGTCAATGGGTCACGTGTTTGTCAGGGAAGTTAGGCAACACATTTTTTATTATTGATCTATAATTTCATAATAACCTTTCTGTTTCCTGCCTCGGCAGTACAGATAGAGAGGCCGCTCCTGTTGCCTCTTCTGCTCAGCAGCCGCGTGTGCATGTCTCTTTAGTGAAACGGACATTAGACCATCATTAACAACAACTGCTCGCGCTGCAGCGTGTGGCAAAGCAAACTACAAATAGAGCCTGAGCGAGAGTTGAGTGTTAGATTCGGAGAATGTGAGATTGCGTCATGGCTATTTTTCTAAGCAATCCTGCCTTCTACCACTCGAGATGATCATTAAACATGAAAAATTAAATAAACATGAATAATTAAATAAATACACAACAGGTCCAGTATGATAGACTGTTCCTGTGCAGAGCAAATCTGTCCAACACCCCAGGTAAAAAAAGTCCACTACTGAGTTCAGTGACACTGTTACGAGGTTATTATTATATCTTTCACTACAGTCCCTCTTTCATCTGATCAAAAAGATAAAGTTGGTTAAAAAGTTAGGTTCACAACAAACATTCAGGAGCAATTGTGTCGCTAATGGTTGGAAGATGAACGTGTGCTACAGCTTTGTTCCTGAAAATGACACAGATAAGAAGGTGTTAGTGTTCGCCTGGGTCGAAGTTGATAAAACCCGTCATTTGACGCATAAGTAAATGCAAATTAAACACATTCAGGCTTTTGACCTCTCGCTTAACTCTGAAGTGCCGGAGAATACACCGCACAAGTGTGTTCATGTGACCGGCGGATAAAGTGAGACAGACAGGGAGCCATTTAAGTCCAAATTTCCAGTCTATGATTTCTGCATCAACAGAATGTATGTTGCACTTTAGGGTAATAGCACTTTGCCGTTAAGGGTATGAAGAGTAAATACTGTGGCGTTGGATCGTTTTAACCCTTACACCCTCCCTGGTCCAGAGGTTTCGCCTCGTGTGCTGCTAATTTAGTTTTTACTAGTTGGAGGCTGCTTCCTGTGGGAGCAGGACATCAGGACGTCTCCCTATTGGATAACGTGTGTGTGTGTGTATTTAGGTTGAATCTGTGCATATCTCTCTTGTGCAACAATTCCAAACATTTACACAAGAGCTACCACGCGGGAGTCATGGCGACGGCATGATATACATATAGGCAACATGTTGATATGATCACTCCACAGGCTGCTCGCTGTGTTTTAAGCCGGTCATTAACAACCCATTTGAAGACTCTGTCAATAGGTGACAAGACAACCAGAAGCAACATCACCCCCCTCCCCGCTCGACTCCTTCTCCCGCCGCTCCTGCCCCTCATCCACTTGCTTTTCTTTCCTCTCATTAATATGGAAATGAGTCACTCATTGTTGTTAGTAGAGGAAAAAAAAAAAAAAAAAGCTGTCATGTCTTTGGTGACAAGCTCAATGGATGTGTTTGGATTGCAGGGCTTGCTGTTTTCCGAGAGCATGTCTTATCTTTGTTTAGGCAGCGAATCAAAAATGTAAACATCACTTCATTAGCATCTGTCAGGAAGCTTAACACTATGATTTTTAATACATGGCTAAACCCTCTGAATAGGCAAGCGGGCCTCGTTATTCTGTCTCCTCTTTTATCTCCACTTTGTGCAGTAGTTAATTTCTCAAAGGGAAACTTACTTAATCCACAGCGTGTGCTGGTGAAATCCACGTTGTGTGTGTGTGTGTGTGTGTGTGTGTGTGTGTGAGAGCGTGTTTGTGCGCTTTCTACCGGCTCAAGCTATTTACCTTAGTTGCTTTGTAGTATTATTATTATTTCCTGCTTGTACATGTTACTTTTATGCTTTTTGTCCTCTTCAGACTAAAAAAAAAAACAAAAACAAAAAACAATTTTTGCTCTCAAAAAATAAACAAATTACATGCACTATTTTTAAGCTGTGAGAGGGATCAGCGGAGCTTGTGTTCCAGCCAATCACTGGTGTTAACAGAATTCATTTGAAGTGTACCTGCATGTTCTGAAGTGATATTATAATTACTGGTGTACGACCAAAAGCTGCTAAGATTAGGTAAATGCAACTACTTATCTCAATTAAGTGCTTTGTTTATATCCAGATTTGCTTTGCTGCAGGCGCACATAAGCATCGGGTCTCAGCAGAGTCATATTTCCTGCTTCTTGAAAGGATCTGAGTGCCTCGTGGGCTCTGTGGGCGTCGTCAGTGGGCTGTTTTCGCAGCTGCGATCTCCTAGAGTTCATCAGAGCGCCTCTCAGATTGTGTCATATTTGAAGATAAATATGTGCTACAGGTCAAACATCCCCCCCAAAAAACAGAGAGCTGTGCAGCGACGGAGGAGCTCCGCGAGGACGACGTGATACAGTTAAGAGAAATGTCAGCTGCTCCTTGGGGAGGTGTGTGGAACAATGAGCCATGATTTGAGCTTTTCTGTAAAGCCATCGGGTCAATATATGAATTTATCTTGAACAAACGGGCAGAGAGATCAGTAATTACATGCTTGTGTGTCACTGAAACAAAAGGTAACCCCGTTATAAGCTTTAGGAATATACAGGAATGTATATATGTATAAAAAAGCAATTGAAAGTCATTAGATAAATCAATCCCAATCACCTTAAAATTGCATTTACCCAATTGCAGTGATAAATACAACTGATTTTGTTTCTATAATGACATAAATAGGAAATGATGTCCACATTGTGCAATATATGTGGATACTGTAACAACAAGACTCCAATCGTACCTTGTATAACAATATTTATTTATATGTTTTATTTATGTCTTATTGATGTAACTAAAGCTATGTAATTCTTAATTCGAGAACTTTATTGTCATTGTTCACCCACAACAAGTCACGTCCTCAAATCAAACTGTGCCAGTTGTTCAGATTTACAAAGAATAATAAATGAAATGAGCGCACACAAGTCAAGGTGACACAGGTCAACAATATTTTCTTTTCTGAACAGCCAAAGATTATTGTTATCCTATTGTTGTCTGAGCTCACTCTAAACTTAGCTCTGCATGTGATCTGTCTTCAAATAATTTGTCTAACAAACAAAGTTTATTCATTTTACCTTTTAGCAATAGCTCCTGCAGCAACCTAATCACATTGAACAGTTCCAAATAGCTTCTAAATTTTCAGAATTAGCTCCATCTCTGATGTGAGCGGCCTCCTCTCCATAGCAACAAAGCTGAGGCATATGGGAAGTATAGTCCACCATGTGAAATAGGTGTGATGAAGAGAAACACTGAGGAAATAATGAAAAGAAAACTTTCAGACTTTGCTCCCCCAGTATCTCTGTGTTGTAGGTCGTTTTGTCAGTCAAATAGAAAAGAAAGACAAACAGAGCTGTTGTCGTGGTTATCACAAATCTATTATACTTTGTCACACTTTAAAAATAGACAATTTTGGCCCACATTGATTAACAGACGCTGCCATCGTGTGAAAAGAATTCAACTCAGATGTGATTATGTACACGAGTCGTCTCATAGATAGATTCTTTCCCCCCTGGTTAAATCACTTAAGACGTTTTGTTGCATTCTTCAGCGTCGACTCAGAAGTTGTTCCAATTGCTGTCGCGTCTTTATGTGAACCAGGGATGAATGTGTGTACGTACGGTTTTTGCATTTGTATTCCTCCATCCATCTCCCTTTTCTGACACAACAGTTTCATTTCCATGTCAGTGATTTATGTAGGCAGATAGGAGAGAGCCTGTTAATGGGATATTTCTTTTGCTCTCCTCATGAACAACAACATGTCAAAACTAAAGATAAAAAAAAAAACACAAAACAAATCCAATGGCTTGCCTGAGGAACAAATTAGGTATTGTGGCAATATTGCAAAAAAATGAAAGGGGCTTCTTTATCACAGCACTCTAAAGTCATAAACATCCACGCGTCTTCGATGTGATGTGCGTCTCCTCGTTTAAAGACACTGGGCTGTAATTGAAACTCATCCCTTTTCAAAGCACAACATTTTACCTCAAAGGCTCACTGGGCCATTTCTGCTCAAATGAGACGACACAACCATAAAACAGGACTCAGCTATTTTTGGGTATTGCCAATAAGCCCGATTGCTGTGCACAATACAATATATGGCTTTTGTTGTGCTAACAAGTCTAATTTAAATTTTCACCAACACGGGGCCATTTTGTGTCACTCTTAAAGCCGCAGTGCGTGACTTTTGGTTGTTGTTGATGATGCTATTATTCTGCCTCTGTTTGGTCTTTGTGAGCAAAAAAAATTGAACATTATTCGGATGACTGAGGAAGTCTTTGTGTGTGTGTATATATACGCCAGCAGCGCAGGGGCGGGCGGCGGCAAGACGCATTTATCCCATCAAACTGCCGAACACGCTGAGTTTTTTTAGCCAAATTCTACTGCTCAAGAATTGGGCGCTTCTTGAACCTGTTTGCAGCTGCGTCGCTTTCCTCGCACTGTGTTGCTGTTGTTGTCTCGCTCTGTGTTGACATAAAATAATCACTACCTGTATGCAGCGCGTAAGTGTTGCTAGGCGACACAAGGTTTAAACACCATTATACCATGGAACAGCGAAAACATTGCGTGAACTGTCTGTTACATGCTCTAAATGTAAGGTTTTTTTGTTTGTTTTTTTACATTTAAAAGTCACACACTACATCATTTAATACAGGGCTGCCACACATCTCAAGTTGGGTGGACCAGTAAAGTAATAGCATAATAGCCTATAGACAACAAGGACTTTACATTTAATGAAGCATCTTTTTACAAAACATATTATAAACAACCTAAAAAGGTGCAATTTCAACAATATTATGCCTAAGTTTACCATTTACACGTGTGTGTGTGTGTGTGTGCGTGTGTGCGTGTGTGTGTGTGTGTGTGTGCGCGTGTGCGTGTGTGTGTGTGTGTGTGTGTGTGCGTGTGTGTGTAGGTATCTGGATCTGAAAAATATAGGATTTCACATTATTAGATTGTGTGAAGTGAAGGTGTGAAATTTTCACAAATTCATCCTGAGGGCCAGATTGGACCCACTGGAGGGCCAGTTCTGGCCCACGGGCCCTATTTTTTGATACCCCTGATTTAATACATGGATCTCTAATGTCTTAGTTAACGTGCCTTAAAACAATTCCGATTAATTTCAAATCCCAGGAAGTGCAATATTTCTGAAAGCCAAAATGTGTCAAATTACCATTTTAGATTAAATATTGTCCTGACCTATACACATGGTACGCTACAGACTTAGCATCTTTGTAATTCACAGATCTGCACAGATATTACATTGTATTCATTTTAAATATGTTAATTATTCAAATGAAAATTAGAATAATTATGCGAAAATGACCATTTCCTCTCATATCGTCAAAATAATCACAATTTAATTCAATATGTATATATAATGTAGCTGTTTCAGTATTTTTTAACATGCAGTAAGTGACGCATTGTTAATTTTGTGAACATTTTTCACATGTTTTCACTTTCCTGCACTTTATTTGACGATGTTGTTTGTGACATTTTCTTAGTGTTCTACAAACATTTAAAAACAGTTGCTAAACTTCTAACAGGCTGTGATATAAGTGTTTGGACCATGTGAGTTTACTTTGGATGAAAAGGTCGGAAACCAACCTCTGCATCCTTCAGTGACTGTGACTGTGAGGCGACCATCTTTGTTTCTGTAGTGAAGTGGCCTGGATGCCTGCGGGTGGTGCTGACACAATCTGAAGTGGGTGGTTGTCCACTAACCTCAGCCCCTAGAGTATGGTGGGTCTGCGCCAGAGCAGAAGGGAGTGGTGTCCTGCTGAGACACTGAGTCTGGTATGAAGGTACAATGAGCAGAAGGGGAAAAAAAAATAAAAATAAAAAAAAGAGCCCTTGCCTGTGGCGTCGTACAGAATGATTTACTGCCATCTTTCTGCTCCTCTGCCTCAGAGTCTGAAGGGCCAGATAACAAGGGCAAAAAAAAAGCACAAACTAAAGCAAAATGCAGAACTACCGAAGGAAAAAAACAAACAATACAGCTGTCTGGCAGAGTTAATATCATGTCATTTATGATGATTTGTCTGGTTGTATGATTAGGTCATTCTCATTTTAGCTTCAGCCCAGACAGCGGAGGAGGGTGGTAGCAATGACTGCAACATTTAGTTTTTTTCCTTTGCTCCTTTTGTCTTCTCATTTAGTCTCTCGTCTCCATCAGCCTTCCACCGATGTGATAAGACTGTCACATACTAAAACAAATGCAGCTGCATTTCACAATATTATACAAGTTTCCGATCTAGAATGCAGCACAAATATCTGTAGTTGATGAATAACAAAGATTCTTCTTGTTCTACTTAAATGTGTCTTCATGTATCACAGGTTCAGGAAAATAGCTGCAACATTTTTTATCCATACTCTGCAAAAGTACCCTGAATAAATCCAAGATCTACCACCTGCCTTTTAGTCACGAGACTCAGTATTTCACATTCAACAATGTTTTCTCCACAGCTTAGCATCTGTGTGGTGATTTTCTATCAACGTAATTTACAGTTCCTGAGGGATCAACGCTCCTCGATCATGACTCTGTGTGTGCTCTTTGTTGCTTGTTTGGTCTCCATGAGTGTAGTCTCCTGCTGAACCACCAGGTTTTTGTGTTGTGGTCACAGTGGTCGGGATGAGGATGTAAGGCGATATGTTCAAACCTTAGAAGCACCCTGGATAGGAAGTACAATAAAAGACTCTCAGCAGTGTACTGCAACTAATGTTGCAACAGCTGTCATATTTTACTGCACCTTATATTTACCTTTTATTGTTTTTTTTATAACACATTTACATTTTCTTTTCTCCTACCTACCTACCTACATCCATTCATCCATTCCTCCATCCATCATCCCTCCATCCTACCTACCTACCTACCTACATCCATCCATCCCTCCATCCTACCTACCTACCTACCTACCCACCCACCTACATCCATCCATTATCCCTCCGTCCTACCTACCTCCATCATCCATCCATCCCACCTACCTAGCTACCTACCTACCTACCTACCTACCATCCTTCCATCCCATCTACCTACCTACCTACCTCCATCCCTCCATCCTACCTACCTACCTACATCCATCCATTCCTCTATCCATCCATCCATCCATCCTACCTACCTACCTACCTACATCCATCCATCCCTCCATCCTACCTACCCACCTACATCCATCCATTATCCCTCCGTCCTACCTACCTCCATCATCCATCCCACCTACCTAGCTACCTACCTACTTACCTAGCTACCTACCATCCTTCGATCCCACCTACCTACCTACCTACATCCATCCAACCTACCTACCTACATCCATCCATTCCTCTATTCATCCATCCATCCCTCCTACCTACCTACCTACCTACCTACCTACCTACCTACCTACCTACATCCACCCATTCCTCTATCCATCCATCCATCCCTCCTACCTACCTACATCCATCCCTCCATCCTACCTATCTACCTGCCTTCTTACTTCCATCCATCCATCCAATCTGAGATTTTTTAAATACACACTGATGCTTCTAGTAAATTCAATTTAAGTCAGGGAAACTTTGATTCAGTGAATCAGCACAGACCTTTTCATCACAACCAGCCCTGAATAATGTTTAAATGGAATATGAGAAGCCCATGTGGGGGGAGAAAAGGAAGGCAGGAAGATGGGTGCATAATTAGGTCAATGCATTAGGAAAATGTTGACTTGCATTTTGATTCATCTCGCCTTGCCCCATTTGAACATGTCACCTGCATGCAAATGATCCTCTTTCTTGTCTGCCCCAGAGAGAAGTGGGAAAAACTACTTGAATTCATTGATGCCATTGTCTAGTATTAGATACAATCAATCTGGTGAGTGGGTGGGGAGGGAGGATGAGGGGCCCATGGAGATTAAATGGAAGACTTGCCATGTTTGTTCCAAAAAAACAAAAATAAATCCATTCATCCAATTAGGGGCTGCAGACTTTTTCAAAAAAGCGACTTGGATGTTGGCTTCTCTACTAATTTACGCTCTGCTTTGTTCCGAATATCCTAATAGACAGGGCAAGATTACAGGCCACATCAAAGTCTGCAGGACTTAAAAACAAATAAGCCAGAGTGACTGGGTGGCACGGCATTTTTTTTCTTTTTAATGCAGAATATGCAAAACTGACTGAGTCAGCGGTGCTTGTTTGAATTCTTAAAATATGGGGTCATATTAGAAAACTGGCAACATTTTGTCACTTTTGTTTTGCGACTATCCATTTCCCACGTCTTTACACATTTATGTTACATTATCCCATGCGTACATACAACAATACGTCAGCCAAGGTTTTATGTTCCCCCTTTTCTCTGAGCAGGACAGATTACAATATGTGATGTGTAGTGTTCTTCCCCTTCTCTCTCCCTTTGGAATAAAACAAGTTTAGCCGCTCAACTTTGATTAACACCTAACGTTCCCCGATCCTGCTGTGCAACTCCGTCTGTTTGATGAATCTGGCCCTGTTTGTTTCACTGCTCCTCCTGGTGTGTGATGCATGACAGTACTCCCCCTCAGAATGCTGCTTTATTCCATACAGCCAAAAAAAAAAAAAAAAAAAATCAACAAAAAAAACCCCAGATTCATAGCAGGCAACGCTCTGCTTTAAAACCCTGTGGAAAAGAAAAATGGTGCAGAGACAAAACTCACTTTTTTTTTCTTTTTTTTTTAAAGAAAACAATGTAGCTGTGTACTTTAACTTCACATTTATTTCATGTTACTGTGATATAGAAGTGTTTTACTGTATAAATACTGAATTTTACTGTAACTTCACAGTCGTCATATGGTAACGTAGTCGTAATAACTGTAATTTAGCAGTATTTTCCTGGATTTTACTGTAAAAAACACACTTAAAAATCACTGTAGAGGAATTTCCTGTATTACCCACACATACAGTCTATCATAAAATATGTTTCCATATTATAAATTATCACAGTTAAAGCCTGTTTAATGATAATGGTGTTATTTGTTGTAAAATGTAGGGAAAAAGCCTGTGATTTCCTGGAAGTGGCCATCCTATAATCAAGTTATAAATGAAAGTAATTGCATTTTGCCTTTTAATGCCTCACAATATTAAACTTTTCACTCCTTTTAAAACAATATAATAATAATAATATTATTATTAACTAATAATAACTACTCTTCATGTTTCTAAAAATAAATTAAAATAAAAAGTGCGCAGTGATAAGCTAAATGAATATTTACACTAAAAATGCAAAGACATCAAAATTTGAAATGAATCACAGTTGATATAAATGACACCAGAGGCAGGTTTTTCATATTTTTGGGGGGAAATACCAAAGAAAATGAAAACAATGAAATTCACACAGGAGCCTGTCTCACAGCGAGACTCTTCTTCCACCTGGAGAGCCGACTACTAGAAGTTCATGGTGTGTGTGAGAGGGAGAGGGAGAGAGGAGAGGGTCTCGGTGCACGACGAGCCCTCTGATGTCATGCTGCTAGTAATTTGTTCTGAAACAAGAGGGGGAAATATTGCTGCGCTGTCACTGCAGTGTCAAGCCTCACACTGCGGGACACATTTTCGCTGACACGTCATTTCCCCTGGAAAAGTTGCAACCCGGTGCTATTCCCCCCACAGGTCTCAGACACGGTCGAGGGAGACGGCGAGTACATCCGAGGAACAGTCACTAACTTTAACTCCCTGACACGGCGCTGCATAAACTGCCAGTGGAACACAATAAGGCAATAAGGCAATTAGAATAAGCCTCACTGTGTGTGTCTCTCCATAAAGCAACCATCCCTCTTCTGTATAAGGGAACCAAACACAGCCACTAGCCAGAAATCAATGAAGCGCTCCTCATAAAAGCATTGTCAATTCAAGTCTGTGCAATTTGTCTTGTGATAACTCTGCGGGCTCATGCATAGAATCAATACAACGGCCTGTGGCAAAAAAAGTAGTGAAGACCGGCTTATATTTGTATTGATTTGTACTCGGTCGCATTAAAGTAAGGAATATTTGGAAATGTTCATCTTAATGTGTGTTTATTTTATGCTGATGTGGAGGCTAATTAAGGTGCCCTTTACATTATTTATGCTGTGTCAACACGCTCCGCTTTATGCAGCATTTAATGTGCGTTACAGCAAAGGTGCTTTTTCTCAGAGACTGGGTTACACGTTTCAGTGCTTTTTATAGCTGTGTTTAAAGTTGCAGTTTGGATATACACGCAACGAAGCAGGTGAATGCTCTCGAGGTAGTGACGGTTAAGGGGATTTTGTAATCGGGTCATAAAATATGAATACATGAATACATCCAGATTACATCTGAAAAACATGTAATAGTTCCTATTAAGCAACCAGGCAGTCATAGGCAAGTGCTTTTCTATAAATAAACAGCATAGATGGATAGATAGTCAAGATGGAACTTGCAAGACACAGTTGGTTCTTCAAAATAGCTCCAAGATTTGCCAAAAGAAAGGTTTCTGTAAAACTGCTTCAAATTCCAACCTAGTTAACTAGGCTGTAGCTTCGGTTTTCTGCTTGATCCTCTTTCCTCTTGCTCATTTGTGTCTGCCACAATTGTATGGTTAATATTGATAGCAATGGCTTGATAGGGTTTCTCAAACTTTTCTTTTCCAAAATTGTGCGGCCAGAACATTTGGGCCCCAAAGGATACAGTAACAAGGGCCTTTGCATGTTCTCCCCATGTGTGTATTGGTTTTCTCCAGGTTCTCTGGTTTACTGTCGCAGTCCAAAAACATGCAGATTTGGGGATTAGGCAAATTAGACACTCCCATTGGTGTGAGTGTGAGAGTTGATAGTTGCTTGTCTCTGTGTAGCCTCTGTGTTGGACTGTCGACCTGTCCAGGGTGTAGCCTATGTCAGCTGGGATTGGCACCAGCACCCCTGTGACTCTAATGTGGAGGATGAAGCGGTAGAAGATAGATGGATGGATGGATTTCGCAATCCAATGGATTACACATATTGCACTGTTGCCTCACAGAAAGAAGGTTACTGGTTCATCATCCAATCATTTCCTTTCTGTTACAGATATTTCTGATTATCAGGTGTGACCACCAAAGATGGAAATTCTGGAGTCAGAGATAGTGTATCTGGTCCAGATGCCTGGCGCCTTGGTATCTAATGAGGGAACCTTGAAAGGTGCCTCGATTGTGTCTTATCAGGAGTAATTAAACTTAAAGTTGGCTGAAGATTAGACACATTCTGTGTGGAGTTTGCATGTTGTCCCTGTGTGTGTGTGTGTGTGTGTGGGTTTTCTCCGGGTGTACCCTGCCTCTCACCCCTATATCAGCTGGGATTGGCACCAGCAGCCCTGCAACCCTCATGTGGAGGATAAAGCGGCAGACGATGAATAAATAAGTGACAGCATTTCACAGTCATCTGACCCATCCCTGTTGGTTCATATCTGCTATGAAAATACAGCCTTTTTTCATCTGCATAGACTCTCACTGGTGAAAGATATAGCCGCAGTCAATCAACCCAAAGAGCAGGGTTTTCTGTCACCTCCTCCCCTCGCAACTCCATTAAAAAAAAAAACTGCCATGAGAAATAGGAGGCAGCCCTCCCTTTTCTTGGAAAATCATTACACAATCTGAGTGAGAATAGAATATTCTGTGCCCAGACTTGCCTCCTGTTATTGCTCCATTAATAACTTTTGCAGCTGCCAACGAAACAACACCAAAGCTCGGTTGAAGAGGAGCTGACTAATGCAGTCAGTAAATTAAAACCACCGGTGTTCGTTTTCACGAGACGGACCGAGCCCTGTTTGTCAGTCGTTCAACTTTCTTTTTTCACCCCCCATTTCTCTCATCCTCCCACCCAGTGCATCTATTTGTGTTGTACGTTTTGAGAGAATGGCTGCATTCCTCATTTCCCATTGAGCAAGCAAACCCTTAAAAAACTGCACCACACATAATGTCTACTCACCCTGTTGGCATTTGTGTGGATATAGTGGAATAAAAAAGCCACTAGATGCCTCTATTTCTATGTACAATATGAATTCATTTAAAATATCAAGTATATCAATAAAAGTGCCAATCATCTTCATATAATTACTGTTTGTCGGTCAGTGGATTCATCAGACCTTAAACCAAACTCGTGCGGTAAATAGATTCCACATCCCTTCCTATACGGCACTTCCTATGTGTCATTTCATAATGTAGCATCTCTGCTTCATTATGATGTATGGTTGTTATAGAAACCTACCCTTGCTATAACAAGGTCTCTGCATCTTATAGAGAATGTAAACAATATCAATATGCTCCTCATCATCACAAATAGGGCGCATATTAAAAAAGAGGACAGTTTGGGTTAATATCATTTATACACGTTGTGAGTAAATCTTCACTTCTTTTCTAAATTCTAACACAGACATTTGACACATACCGCAACTCCTAATCTGTGAAACTGGATGATGTTTAAATTGAAATAGGATTAAATTGTATTTTGCTGAGAAGTGGTGGTGGTGGGGGGGGGGGGGGGGGGGGGGCTAAGGCTAATGTGAAAAGAAATGGATACGGATGTCACAGTATTAGAGACGACCCCCCCCCCCCCGTATATACCGTATATCTCACCCAGG
The DNA here is from genome assembly GCF_958295425.1 of Solea solea. Classification (NCBI taxonomy): domain Eukaryota; kingdom Metazoa; phylum Chordata; class Actinopteri; order Pleuronectiformes; family Soleidae; genus Solea; species Solea solea. Next base: position 12,224,939 of record NC_081154.1, on the reverse strand, counting down.
AAACACGGTGGAGAGCATCCAGTGGGAGTCAACGAGCTCACGGAGGCTGAAGTGCCAGCTCAAGAGAGAAGGCTTAACAAAGACTGTGTGGGAGGGCTTCTGTGCACTGTGTGCGCTCATAAAGTGGAGCATTGTCTCAAGTTTTACCCCCACCTGCCCACCCACATATGTAGTTACAAACGCGCCACCTTATAGATACACCTAATCACCATGAAACGCTCGGCCTCCCCTGCACGTCTTTGTGCCGTGTAATTGTTTTTGCACATGTAGACGGTAAGACAATGTGAACTTAACCTCAGTGAGTGCGACAGGGCGCCAACTAGAACACTTTAAGACACACCATTAGCACAAAGCACTATACGTCCTAGTTTACTCATAGCTTTTTAAGCGGAGTGTATGCGCGTGGGGGAGGGGCGAGGCTGCCCCACATAGTGTGAAATAGTAGTAATTGTCTTGGAGAAGTTGGCACTTAAATGCAACTGGTTATGAGGAGTAGTAGTCACCGTGTGAAAGCAGTCATATAATGTTTTCTCTAGCTTTTAAATAAGCTGCAGTTTACATGTTTTTGTTGTTTTTTTTTTTAACATTTTTTAGATCAGTTAAAAAGATGTAAAAATCCTGAAAACATGTGTTAATCTCCAACATTTAATAAGGACATTTCTAAGTCTGGTGTATTTAGCGACAGCACTGTTGAAAGCCGGTGATTGTGTTTAAATCACAACCTGTTCAGCCGTATTTTAATTCAGTGACTGTGTCAGACAGAGTCTGTGCTCTGGTCATGCAGGAAGTACTGAACTAATCTTTTTAATTAATGACTCAGTTACACATAGAAAACAACTGCTTTGCTCATCACTCGTTTGTGTGTTCGTGTCGCATGCCACGGCATTTTTGTGTAGGTGCTATTAGATAAAATAATGACAGTAAAGTGTACAATCACCTGATTCTGTGAAGTTTTGCCATTAACATAGGATGAGCCTTTTACGATAATATCAGGAGTCCGGTCAGTTCTACAGAGGCAAACATCTTTTGAGTTTTGATGGCAAATGAATGCTACAGGTGGTCCAACACACATGGAAAGTAAGAGAAATGTGATGGATATTCACCTGCCAGGCTTCATATCCTGCCTGTTTTAGCCTCCCTTCACTGGTCACCAGTGGATTTATTTATTAATTATTTAATTATACATCTCTGATCTGGTCAGATGTTACTTGTGATCCCAGAGACCCATTTTTTAAGACGTGAGGTGATCGCTCCCTTGAGTAGCACCTAGACTGTGGAACACTCTCACTTTTCCCCCATCGCTGCCTAGACACTGTTGTCGCTTTTAAAAAACAGTTAAGAACTTTTCTTTTTAATTAGACCAGGGTTCTTATTATTGTTGTATTCTTTTTACGGTGTAAACTGCTTTTTTTGTTTAAAATATGCATATATATATAAAACTTGTTGAAGATGTCTGATCTACCTCCTCTACCTCACTTGTGCCACTGTCTGACAACCATAGCATTGGTGTAATAATGGTTTAATCAAGGCTCTATCATTTATTTTCTCCCTGTCAGCAAACGGAATATTTGAAGTTTGTATAGTGAGGTTGAAATATATTCATTCTTTGGAGAATTTGAAGATCCACTCATCACTGAAGTGTTTAAGAGAGCCAGTAAAAGCAAACGGAACAGTCTGCATGATCATGTTGACAACTTAATGTGCACTGACTGATTCACAGAGAGAACCAACGCTCTTAGAGGGATGCAAGAAATAAAAATTCCACCTTAAAAGTTGCCCGTAGCTGCTGTTAATCCTTGAGCAGCACCGAGAATTATCTTTGCTAACATTTAAAATGTCAGCCCATTAAACATGAGGAACTTGTGCTGCATCCACAGAGCCTGCAGGAAATGAAAGCTTGGCTACATTCTCATATCCAAGCCTATTAGTTGGGTTTGACCTCTGTCTGCACTGCATCTTTTTCTCAGAGTGAACATCTTGAGTGTGATTGCATTTGCTTGGCACAAGTGGGTAAATTAAATCATTTAAAACTAAAACTGCTGGTGGTTTTTTTTCCTCCATAGTGCTGAATGTGTTGCTGATTGCAACCTCTTACACCCATGGATTTGTCTAATAGCTGCCACTGAGCACAGTGTTTGGCTGACAGATAATATTGTCAGCATGTACAATTCATGAAGACTGTTTGATCATCTCGTCACTGTCTCGTTAACTTATGTTCTGTGAATCACAACCTATTGTAGCTGCAACTCTAATAACATTAGCTGTATTTCTCCTTTGCGTCCGTCTTTTTCAAGGCAGCACACTCTCTTCTCACTGCCTCTAGAAAACGCATGCATTGTCATTGATTAAAATGCCTATATAATCAAGTGGGGACATGGAATGTTCCTTGTTTTTTTCCCGCATTCAAATTCTAATAATAGTCTAGTCAGATGTGACATGGGGGGGAAAAATAATATTCCGTGGCCACGAAATACTACTTTATGGCCCCAAAATAAGTATAAATGTGGGTTTATCATTCCCATCGACAACTTGGACAGCTGGGTAAGCAAATGGAGCGCACCCTCGCTTAAAACTGTGACACACAAATATATTTCACAGCTGATAATGATTCCTTGCAATGTCAGGCTTTTGAGAATATCTTTGTAACTCATTCCCAACCTAAAGGAAAAACTCAATCAAAGTAATATTATTAATTAGTATTTCTAGGGCTCCATAGCTTGGTGTTTCTGTTTTAGTGTTGCCATTCCTATTATATTATTATTATTATTTATCTTGTAGTTTTGTTTCTCCTTGTGTAGCTTGTCTTATTTTTGCCATCTTCCCGTTTTATTTTGTAGTTTCCCTCTGCGAGCGTCACGCCTTGCTTCACTTCCTGCCCGACACTCGTTTCCTCATTATCCACACTTGCTCCTAATTGTTTTCACCTGTGTCTCATTAACTCACCCTACCTCGCACCTGACACTTCCTCTTGTCTGTTACTGGTAAGCTTCTAAACATTCTCTTTTATTGCTTAGTAGTTTTGGATTCTGATGCTTTTTTTTGAGTGTTAAAAACTTTCAGTTTAATATTCTGTGTCGAAATTGTTGTTGTTTCCTTGGAAGTTTACCCTGCATGTGTTGAGTTCTGCATTTAGCTTCCTCTTTACTGCCTGTCATAACACAAGGTTAATTTGAGTGCAAAATCATAACAATGTACAGTTTTCATTCTAAAATAACATATTAACCAAACTGCAGATCGACTTGTTACAACGGGGTCAGGTCTTTTGCCGTAGATTCAGATAAAGGTGAAGAGAATTGCGTTTGTGTTGATAACATAATAGATCTTAGAAGCTCAATAGTGTGACTCAGCAGTGCAAAGTTCCACAGTTAAGATTTTCTTTGTGTTTTCTTTTTCATCAGCAAAGCTGGTGGTCGGTGGCTTTTTATGCGGTATTCAGATACGGTTATTCTTTAATTTGCCGTTTGCAGTGGGGACAATGTAAGAGAAGTGCACAAATGAAGACAACACAGAAACACTGAGAATTCCTCATATAAAATGTGCAGCAGACAAAAGAAACGGTTAAATAAATGCAGAATAAAGACAAAGTTTGATTGAAATTAGTATAGTATCGTCAAACCAAAGACATTGTTTAAAGTACTGATACTTCAGAATAATAACATTATGATGCAAAATCAAAAATAATGAAATAAATCTAAAATTAAGGAAACAATAACATGGACAATTGTAATTAGAACAACATATATATATGTGTGTGTATGTATATATATATATATATATATAAATATATGTATATTATACAAAAAATATTGCTAGCAAGTATATACAGTATATATAGTATTATATTCTATTATAATAGAATATTATAATATTCTATATCACCTCGCTGGTGTTGGAAGGAAGAAGAGGTAGCGGGCCATGTTTTCATTATAACATGATATTAAATGTTATCATTTGGGGTGCCGCATGTGACCCACAGGCCGCCAGTTTGACACCTCTTTTCTACCTCCTTTTTACATTCAGGCAGAACTATCTAGGACAAACTGTATCTCAAAACCTTGGCTATTAAAACTCCAGGTATCTGCAGCCAGATACCAGTGCAGGAATACAACAGATTCATTGATTTGTTTGGGTGAACTCGCTCTTTAATCAATCCCAGCCACACTTGGAAAAAAAAAAGGCCCACCCCACAGCATACTGGCTGTGTTTTGTGAAAGCCCGTTCAGCCGCTCTAAACACTGCGGCGATTCAAGCTTTCATTCTGGGAGTAAGCAGCAGCTAATCCGAGCATCATAATTTGTAACACTCCATGCTTATTAGGTGGTATCTCGGGCATTATGGGCTGAAGTAATTAACTCAAGCTACCCAAGGGTAAAGGTGTTCATGGTACATATGAGGGCTAAGCCTGTCAAACTGGGGCTAATAATGAAATCAGATGCAGTCCCTGTGGTGGGTCACGTGCTGCTCAGCCCGGTCATGGCTCGCATGAAATGCCGTCCTGTCAATTAAAATACGGCATCAAATATAAATCTGAAGTGGATAATTACTCGCTGCTCTTTAATGACACATGCGGCACAGGTTCATATTGAAGTGTTTTTTTTTTTTGGTTTTGCTGAAATGTAAGAAAAATATAAATCATACATTTATGTGTGCAATTTTAAGATAACCACTCTCACAATTACCTACTAATGCTATTAGGAGATTACAATCTCTTCAAAAGGACTTTGTCCGGCCTCCTTTATTGTGTTGTGTTGTATCAGGAAGAACATTAACATGGCAATTGACTTTCAAGAATAATGAGTTTCTCCTCTGACTTGATAAGTGATGATAGAATGAGGAAGAGAGAGAGAAGACAAGTGTGTTTGTCTTCTACTTTTTGCAGTCTTGTATAAAATACCTTAAAGGGTTACTTGAGTAAAAGTATCTGACGAGAAAATGACTAGAAGTAGAAGTCCCCTTTTACAATATTTCTTAAGTAAAGGTCTGAAAGTATGACATTTACTGTACTTAAGTATAAAGTAATTTAACCCTTACACAACTCCTTATATGGACATCCTAGGGTCCATATAAGGGTTAGGGTTAGTGTTTATAGGTTATGATTCATTTTATATCGATAATAATTGTGCAGAAGTCACAAAATAGTGAGTTTATATAGTTGGTGAAAATGGAAACAAAAATCCTGTCATCAGATGGCCTATAGGATGTGCTGGAAAAAAGGATATAAGACAATCTGTGTTGCACATTCTTATCGCCTCTGTGTATACGTTTTGAAACAGGAATGGAAAAAAAAGCAGCCGGAATGCTCTGTGTTCTCAGGGTTAAGTACATAATTTACATTTAAGTGAATTAAATGCATATAAAATGTACCTCACAGCCTCATTGCAGTGTGTGAATGGCTATGAAAGATAGTTAGGGGGAAATGTATTGGAGCAATTTATTTACATACATTATAAAATGTAGTGGAGTAAAAGTAAACGTACTAGAAAGTATAGGTACGTGAATTTTGTACTGTAATGAAGTATTTATACTTCACTGACTGTCATCACAGCCCTTGGACAGGGCATGTACAGCTCCAGCATTGCAACCTACTTTTAAACACCCCTCCCTGAGGAAACAAAACCCCAACAAAAAACAAACAAACAGCACTAATCCAATCTGTTTCTTGTGACACCATTGTCATTTCTACACGGTGCCAGCTCTGAGAAACGGCTCTGCCACCTGATTGTGCCGCGCGCTGTTTGTCCTCTCTGTGCTAATGCTGACTGTGAGTACATAAATTACTGCTAAGTAAACATTTAGACATGAAGCAAATGGCACATAAACAAATCATGGAACAAGGGGGCAGCTCCCTCTCATACAGCGGATGCATTTAAAAAATTCCCCGTCTTTGAGCTGTGTTTAAAATGATTATTTTATGTGTACACATACATTCTTTAATAATGCACTCGCCGATGCCAAATGGCTTTTTGTTTAATATGAATGTTTTATCAGCTCAGTTCATAGAGGAACACAAGAGTAAAAATGTTTCCCCCCCCCCACGTACCCCCTCTCCATCTTGGGATGAACCCCCATCACACTCATCGCTTCTGCATCTGCATTGTAAATTAAAGTGAACAAGGGCACAACATTAGGATGCAAATTAAAGACCTCCAGAACACATTCAAATAATGATAGGCAGTATGAAACCAAGGGGACATTTAGAAGTATTGAAGTTTTGCTTGGCTGCCTTTTATGAGGCCCTTGTGAGCACATTCTAGGTCTTCTGTCAACATTGATAAAATGATAAAAATGTATTAGTCCCATTTAGAAAGGTTGTCTCTTCAGAGAGGAGGTGTTGTTCCTGAGCAAACATCGACTCGTTTCAAATAATTGTTTTTGCCACAAATTGCTAAATTCAATCCGCCAGCAGACATCAACTGCTCGTGCAGCAGACGCTTCTCTGCCACTTCCACTGGTGGAATCTACCTGCAGTGTGAATTTCAGACACAATATCAATACATATGTATCACGTTTAATTAGACCTGGTGTTTCTCCGTGTTTAATTTCCATTTGGCTTAAGAAAAGTGTTTCAGATTAATACACAACATATATCAAGATTGTTCGCAAGTGTAATGTTACTATCTTTTTTTCTCTTGTGTTTGCACTATTTAAAGACGGTGCACATTTTTGAACAAATAATAGGATGATGTCGTGTTTATTATCATCCATCCATCCATTATTTATATTAAAATTTTTGTTAACCAAAATTATAAATATCATACAATAAAGCTGAATATTTTTTTTCCTTTTAATTGATCAGATACAATGTTTGAGAAACAATTCTCATTTGCAAACATGACCTGGCCAAGATGTTCCAGTGGGAATAAATACATAAGCAAATAGATGCATTTCAACATATGCATACAACAAAAATTGACCCTCCCTTATGCCATACTGTTACTATAGTGTTACCAAAACAAAAAAAACAAGTCATGTATAGAATATTGTCGATGAACAGCTGTAATTACTCTCTCAGAGTAGATATCTTTGGTAAACTTATGTCTATGTGTGACAGGAGAGACATGAATCCCATCATAACAGATCTCAAGGTAACTTAATTCAAATGAGATTCAGGGCTGCAAGGATGCTTTTTGCATTTTTTTGATTTTTGATTTATTGATCAAAAAAAAAAAAATCCCATTCCATGCTCATTTCTTTGTGTACATGCAACTCCTTTTGATTACTGCAGCTATCATGTCTCTGTCAGTCAAGCCAGTGCCATGAGAGGGAGATTTTCCCTTCTTTCATGTGTGTATCATCTCAGCTGCTCTCTGGCATGATGGTAATTGTTGCCAGCAGGTAACACATTCAAATAAACACCTCATTCCTAGATACAAGCAAGGCACTTCTATTTCTAGACAGAATCCGATGCATGTGTGTTGCCTGTATGTTTAGGATCCGGCGTACAAATCCGCATTCAGACAACATCCACTTCTTCCAAGGTTGTTTTATCCCCCCCCCCCTTTCCTGCAGGATCTGTTGCTGCTTTAACAGTCAAGAGAAGCAATTAAAAGCTGGCAAAGGGGTTAACTAACGCCCAGTAGAGCAAAATCGATGAGCGGCATCCTGCTTGAACTAATCACAGCGCTGAGGGTGCAGCAAGCCAACAGACATGAAAAGTACAGGAAGCAATGACAGGGCTAATGGTTTGGAAAATGCTGCTGATGAATGAGGAGAAAAGGTCGCAATCTCTGTGTTTAGCCTCTTTTATTCACCTTTGCTTCTGGGCACCGCTGTGATAGTGACGCTTTTCCTTTGGATAACCTGGCTTGAAGGAGAGATTGGCGGAGAGAAATGTTTTGCATGTTAGATCCTTGCGTAACATCCTTTACATAACGTTTAATACATGATCTTATAGCGTATATAAAAAAAATTTGGATTTTACGGTGGGTTTTCTTTGTTTCATTTACATTTACATTACAGCACAGACACTAAATGGTAATAGTATGATAATTTTTTCGTTGGGGTGCAACATTATGGTAATGCCATCTTATTTCTGCAGTAATCTGCAAGTAATAGCATGGTAATAAATAATTGTAATAATAATATGTATGTGTGTGTGTGTATATATATATATATATATATATATATATATATATATATATATATATATATATATATATATATATATATATACACACACTGCTCTTTTACCTGTTATTAACACACTGGGAATTGCATTTGAAATAAGATTATAATACCGTAGTGTTCCCTCTCTATTATGAAAATATTACTATACTTCTACCACACTGTTGCTGTACTGTAATGTGACTGTTTAAATATTATTTTTTTATGTTTGTTCCAGATTCTTTTTCCTCCAGCATGAGGTCATTCCATAGGTTTGATTTATGCGAGGCTGAACATGCAGATATTGTATATATATCTGTGTTGGTCTTCTGTCGGCTGACACTACAGCACACAGGGTTTGAATCATTTCCACAACATTACATGTTGACACAAGTGTGAGGTACTTGTTACTTCATATTTATATTCATCGCCTCCAATGAAATAATTCGGCGCCTTCACGCAGGTAATGCTCAGACGAAATGACACTTGCTTTTGTCGACATTAAGCCCAACTGTCATTTAGACAAAATGGCTCCATACCATTTCCTTTAATCTCCTCTCTGTAAATTACTGCTTACAGCCGTGAATCACCCCTCCATCACCCTGCAGGGTATAGTGTCTACCATCATTTTGGGGAGCAACAAGCACGCTAATGAAACCTCTCAGCATTTACAAATAGGGTCATTTAAGAATTTTACTTTTGCATCAGGTCATTGTTTAAAACCATAAAAGAGAGGAGGGAAAAAAAGATGAAGGCGCAGGAAGGGAGGAAAAAAAAAAGTCTTCCCATTTTACTGAAGACAGCAGTCTTGGCAAAAGAGTAAACAATGCAGTTCTTCATACAGCTTTGAGACTTAATGGAGCCATCGCCATGGCAACCCCATTTCCTAGTCATATCTTTAATGAAAAGGTAATGAGAGAAACATAACAGTCCCAACTTCATTACCGGAGTTAGATTCAGCAATAAAAACTAAATCAGAGTGTCTGTCATTTGGAGAGAGCAGCAGCGGCTGCAGCAGGTATACACAGATTATATGTGTACATGTATATATATGTATATATATATGTATATGTATATATGTACATACATATATAATAAAACAAAATAGACTTTAGTCTCTTGGCACAAAAAGAAGCACCTGCTGATCAGATGATAGATCTCTCGTTTAAGGCTCCACTAAGTCTTTGTATTCCAAAATTTGATCAATTTGATGCATGGCAATTAATACTTTTACTTTTCATATTTCACATTTCACACTAGATATTTCTTGGGCAGTAGAAATTAGTTGCAAACAAAAAGTGAAAACCCGAGAGCCTCTTGGCAAAATCCAGCAGAGCCAGGACAATGCAGCGTTATCTGGTGTCATGTTCACCTGGTGATAAACGTCTGTGAGATTCTCCTCACGAGTGAAGCCTTTCACGTTACACTAAAGTCATACGATCCATCGTCGGATATAAAGACAGCGATCGGCGCAGCTTTAAGTCAAGCGTGTGGCTACTTCCTCCAGCGTATAACCCTGTCAGTTTAGAGCACACTGTATAAAATTGTGTGCATAGTGTATAAGCTGAGAGGATTAAAGGTGCAGTCAGTGAGCAAACACAATTAAAGTCCAGATCACATTTGTTTCTGCAGTAATGCAGTGTTACATGTGTTCATGGCTGCTACGCAACAGGAAGAGACACGCGTTCACTCAGTGCACCATGTGTTCGCTCTCTTCACGCTCCAATTACACGCGTATTTGACAAATGATGGAATCAATTGTCTCATATAGTTTTTGAGAAAATCCAACAAGATGTGTGTGTGTGGTTTTTTTTAATTGGACGTGACCTTTGGAAGCAGTTGACCTCCAGAAAATGAGATGCGGCCCATTTTACCAGACCCCAGAGATAAATATGCATCACGTTTGAATCCACGGTCTCGCTGCCGCAGTTTACCTTGTCGTCCTCTTCCTCATTATCACTGTAACCTTGTGATCTGGCCAATTCTCCAGCCGTAATGATGCGTGATACGCTGAATGTACTGTAACTTTAATCTTGACTGGGGAGTTCCAGATGCCAGGTACCAAAGAAGTCTTTGGCTGCCTTCAGCGGCGCACTAAAGCCACATTAAGTCCACTAGCCTGTGTTCTCACCTCCTCCCCCTACAGCCTTCAGACATCTTCCATGCATAATTAGGTGAAGTCCACAGAGAATAGCTGTAGTTAAAGATGATGTTTGATATATATATATGTGTGTGTGTGTATATATACATATACATATGTATATGTACGTATATTGTTTCAGTGAGCTGTTGGTCTTGTTTGTGCTCGTTATTAAGAGAGACCGAGCCGATCTTTGGCGTTAGACTGCGTCAATGTCACATTTCATCATGCAGTTTTTTGAGCTTTGTCCTCAATTTCCTGCATATTTATTTCAACAATCTCCCTTTTGAAAGGAGCAGGGCAGGAGACACAGCGTTGTGATATCAGACCCAGTTGAATGAAGAGTCATGGCCAAAATAATATTTAAAAAAAGAATAGTTAGAATGATGCCCTGGGCCATGTCCCAGATCTGCTATGAATACAGTGTGAAGTGACTGGACTACTTTGTGTGAAGAGGTGCGTTAATGCCAAAGCTAAGACAGTCCAGGAAGGAAGAATGTACAGCAGAGCAGCAGAGGGCTCTGTCTGTTTTGAATACATTACATTCTTTTCTCATTGTCCTCTCAGACAGGAGGATTATTACTGGCTGGACACATGCTCTGGCAGCACCAGGCTTCATTATTATGCAGCAGTCGACACAGGTTTAACAAAGAGAAATTTGTCTAGCATTTGTTTATCTGGAAGAGCAGAGTCTGGCACGGCAACGCTGGCAGCGACAGCAGCAGGATAAGGTGGACAGACAGTCAAGTAAGTTGGCGGTCGCTCACAAACACCCCCCCCCTCCCCCCCTTCCTCCTCTCCTCTCCTCTCCCCTCCCCTCTCTACCACCATCATGCTCCCATGCTCCCCACAGGTGCACAGATTTTCTACCTCCCACATCAAAGAGATGGCGGCAGAGTGAGAGACTGAAGTGCAGGGTGGCACAGCGTTTCATCTTCAATTGTATCCTGTATCCACAAGAAGACACTCCATTATTAATTTGCACTACATTTGGATTTTTATTTATAGATGGAGGGTTTTGGATTTTAAAGGCCAGCGCTACGTCCAAAAAGAAAAGATGCAACACAAATGCAAAGTTCATTTAAATGCACGGTATGTAATGTCTGCCGCTAGGGGCCTCTAGGTCAAAACAACAAAAGACCTAGTTTGACGATGTCAGGAAGCAGCATGGGATCATGGGAATTATTGTCTCGTTGTGTAGTTTTTGTTTCCCCTGTGTATTTGCACTTTAAAACGGGAACTGTGCAGGATTTTTACCCTAATTCTTCAGCTTTGGAGACACTGTGATGTTAAATGTCTCCACTCCCCCTACTGTCTGTCAGCAGCCTTGCAAGATCAGGGCTGCCGACCCGGATTCCTCTGAATCAGGAGTTCTCGCAAGGTCTTGGGTAACACAAGACCCACTCCCCCCAAGGCAGCAATAGCATTATTTTAGACGTTCATCATGGCAAAGTTGGCAAAAATTAAGTCGAGAAAACCAGGGGCCAAACACGTGTAAACATTGAAACTGCCTTTATTTTTGAAAAACACAGAACCATGCAAAACGTATGCTGACCAGCATGGACATGGCTCCACGGTTGAAAACAAAGGCACATGGCCAGGAGAGGAGAAGGTATGAGGGGGAGAGTCAGCAGTGAGTTTTTACAACAGTGAGATTAAAGCTGCAGATGATGATGAATGGATGGAGGTTTAATGATAGTGTCCAAAAAAATATGTATCCTGAAAGTAAGGAGAGATTTGTTGGGAGAACATGGCAGTGAGTAGTTGTGATGCATCAGTGATAAATACACACATTACAACAAAATGAAAAAAACTAAAGACAACATAGTGGTTAACTAGAAATACATAGTGTTTGCCTTGGAAGTTACAACAGCGTTGGATCATTAAGAAACCACCAGAATGAAATCACAGATTTCTATAATAAGTGTTGCAATTAAAAGTGACGCATTCTATCTTTCATGCTGTATTCAGAGATGTTTTAACAGTCCACACAATCGCAGTGGTTACGCAAAAAAATGAGCAGACGTGACTTCATGCCCCGAGGAGTAGGTGTGGCAGCTAGAAGTTATTGACAGTTTATTTTCCTCCTCGCAGGCTTTGTTGCAGGAAGAGGGTGGGGCATTTGGCTTGTCCTTGACCTTCCTGTGAACCAAATACATCAGGAGTCTGTTGCTGAGGAGATTAAACTTGTGCAACAATGGGACGCCACGGGAGCTAAAAGGTCTCCTGAATATATGCAACACCAATCTAACGCTGTCTGACACTTAATGTCGGTGCACTGTTTTGGTTTAATCTCGGCGAGCACGCGAGGCAGACTATACCTCCGCTGTGACACGTTTCCTTGTTCAGGGCAACAAACAGGTTCAGAGATATATTTGATTCTCTCTTTTTGAAGGATTTATAGAGACTCAGGAGGAGATAAGAGTTGACTGTACACTGAGTGCCATCCCATCATACTCTCAGGGAGTGCTGTGAGCGCTGCACCCTTGTCTTATTACAGACAGCAGGTGCAGATGGTTAAAGGCAGGTGCTTTGCAAAAAAAGAGGAGGAGGAGGAGGAAAAAAAACCAAGCACCTGGTCCCTCTGTTGTAACAGTCTGGAGCTGCTCTCTCTATGATTAGCTTTGTTTCTCCAACAGAGCGCAGTGAGAAACAAGACCTACAACTTCATTAGGGCGGAGCAAAGCACCCAAGCTTTGGCTTTTGTCCCACACTTGACTGCACTAAGTCAGTGCAGCACTGGAGGGGGGGGCGGGGTGTCTGTGAAAATCGGCTTTTTATTGTGGGGTCATGACTCTGTCGCTGAAGTGGTGCCTCGCCACAAGAAAAGAGCTCTAATCTGACGCACGATAGCACCGGCGAGTCATGATGGAAGTAGAATCTGGAAGAGGCACATTCACAAAAACCTAGTGGCAGAGCTGACCTTACGAGCAGCGATAAGTTGACTCCTACTAGAGTTTGGCAGGTATTCAGTGCGGTTTTCCTGACCCCTCGTACCTCCATGACGTTGTTGTTTGAGCTTCACTGCTCAACAATTTCCAGGACGGTGTGGTGTACCTTCAAGGACGAGCCGAGCAAATGAGAGCTAATGGTGTGTTTGTATTGTCAGAGCTCATATGCCCACAGATTTGCTTTATTTATGGCCCCACTTCATCTGTCAGCCAGCCATTGAATAATTGAAGGAATTATCAGGCCAGGGAATCCAAAGCCCCCCAGAAATGTGTCATGCCCCTGAACAAAGCCTGCAGAAAGAAAAAAAAAAAAAGTGGAAGAGGGGCCTCCTAATTCAGACCCGCATGTGTACAGCGATTCAACACAACCCTCTAATGTTCCTCCTACATACAAAGACACACACACACACACACACACAAAGTTAAAAGACAGCGGTTGATGATGCCACAAATGGCAAGCTATGACTGGCAGAATATCAATAGCTCATAACAGCGGGAGCCCATGCCTGTCAGATAAATTTATGATTCTCACCAAACACTGTGCTCCTATTTTTCCTCTACATCAGAATGGGTGATTTTGATGTAGCTAGATTCCACCATGCAGTTTTGGCGAGTGTCCCTGACACAAAGAATGTGACTGACGCAACATTAATCTCCAAACAAAGACACTGGCACAACTTCTCCCCGCACAATTTCAGGGCTGTGAGGTGGCAACGTCACTCTCGATTTCTCACCTCTCCTTCTCGGGGTGTTCCACTTTTCCCCCGAATTCTCATTTAGATCAAACAAAAAGGAGGTGAAGCGGGTGCCGTTTAAATCTGTGACACACATGCACATCGGGGACCTCCTTCTCATTTTCTAAACACAGAGTTGTGGCAAGAACTTTTGCATTCACCGCCATAATAAGGTGTGACCTACATGAGTGGGAGCCAGAGCTCAGGCTGCGGCTCCCAGCGAGATCCCTGCTTATTGAGTGCTCCAAAACCTAATGCGTGAACATTAAAGAGGAAAGAGCTGCTCCTCCATAGAAATCATTCTCTCATAGCTGACACACACACACACACACACACAGCACTTCCCGGAGCATGGGTTTGGAATCCATACCACATCCTTCAAGGTGAAGTGCATGCAATATTTATTTTACTGATACACTGTTTGCTGTATTAAAAAAATGCTCCCAACACCAGCCAGAGTTTGTAACATAATATAATCTCTCTGACACTGACGTATGAAATACATTCCTGCGCTGACATTCATGAATAATGGCAGCTGTTTGGAGAAGAACAAGTCTGAGATCTATTTTCAAATAGCTCTCAGCTACGGTGCTGAAAAACAACTACCCCGCTGTTTGTGTTGAATGGAAATGCATCTTTCATGAGCACAGGGTATACTGTAATGTGTACAGTGTGTTTAATGGAAATACATACATGTATATAAGGCAGGAAGGAAGGAAGGAAGGAAGGAAGGGAGAATTGCAGGGAATGATTTGACTCTCGCGAACAAAGAAGTGGCTGCTTTACGCCGAAGCGTGGATTTCTCCACCCATCACAAGATGAAAGAGTGTTACATGATATTTTTATTGCTCAGCAAACGTGTGAACATTTTGCGAGGCTCCCTCCGAGTGTAGTCTGTGGGTGTGGGTGATAGTCTGTGTCCAGGGTGAGTGTGAAAGGGTGGTCTATTCTCCGTGAGGGCTGGGGGGCCTTGTTAGGGGGGGGGGCGATGAGCCGGGCACATCAGAGAAAACCGGCGCTCTGATAGAGACCAAGTGAGGACAACATACGACTGCTGTGTAGAGCTGGTTTTGCTGTTATTTTTGTGCATCGTTGTTATTGGCTCTACTCACGCTGTGACATTCCGCTGAAATGTCAGTGATGTGGGAACATGGTAACACCGAGTGAAAGGAGCAGCTGTATGATCGGACAGGTTTTTCCATGTCAATGGCCAGGGTCAGTTAGATTAAGACCCAGTCAGGATTAGAAAAACATGTTGGTTTGGGTTTGATTTACACCTCATCAAGGTTATAGATGGATAGCTTTTTTATTCCAAACACGTGCAACATTTACAGTGACAACACGCACGTTTACATCTCGTCACATGGTTGAAAAGGAGTAGGCAGAAGTATAAACTTATATGTACCTACCCCCATTCCTATTACACAACGTTATTACAACTCAATTTATAAAAATATTTATTTAATTATAGTATTTTATACAATTTTCTTAGGTATGGTTCTCAGTACAACACAAGAATATGAACAGTTCCTTCACCTTCCTGGATTAAACTGCTGTTCTTCATCCTTTATATTTATTTAAAATGTATATCTTGTATATTCTTTGTATAGCTGATTTATGTTTTTACTCATAATTTAAGGCCCGAGATTGATTGCTCATACTTTTTCAAGTTGTCCCGGCAACACTGCATTTTTAAATTTAGTTTCCCTCTTAAATTATATCCTCTGAAAACAACGTCTTTGTTTTATTTGGAGGTAAATGATTTCTTGCTTTGAATGTCATTTGCGCTGTTTTAAACACACACACACACACACACACACACCTCTACACAGTAACTCAAATGTGGTAAAAGTTACAGGATCCTTGTTGTCATGGTTACAGTAGTGACCACTTCAGAGGTAATTTGAAAGAAACAGAAAGCACACTCTTGTCCTGTGGCAAAGTCTGACTAACATCTGTGGTGTTGCTTGACTTCCTGCTTTGTTCGTTTTAGACAGAGTCATAATTGCTGCCACAACAGGACTTAAATTATAACAAATATAACAAATGGTGTTTTCAGCAATTTTCTGACATGACTAATCTTGTTGTTTTCCTGAGGAGAGCAGTAACACTTAGGTAGTTTATACAAAGCACTTTGATTTGAGGTAAAAACCAGAGCGGAGCACACTGGAAACGCTGCACAGAAAACAGACAGTTTAATTAGTTTAGCTGCTCGTCTTCATTTTCTCCTCCGCGTACGTTTGATTAACTTCAGGGTTTATAGTCTACGTGCTTTTGTATCTCGCCTTTGTTTGCCAGGGTCACTGTGTTCACGGATGTCACAGCTTTGACAAATATGATGTTATTGTTATGATGATAAAAATAAAACCCTAATTTGCAAGAAAATGCTTGTAGTCTAGATCAAGAAATGCTGCTGAAGCTTTATGGCTTCAGGAGCTGAGAGTTAGTGCGGGAACACATGGACACAACAGCTCACAGATGCTGCCAGTGGGAGGAAAATCTTCAAATTTGTTGTCGAATCTGATGAAATGGGACGCTAAAATGGAGGTTGGTGGAATTTCACATATTGGCTTTTGAGCCTGCAGGCTGCGGCGTTGTATATCAATGAGAGTGGATTGAAGAAGAAAAGAAAAAAAAGGCTAAATTTAGGCCATATGTGAAACCTGGAGACACATGCACACAGACTGTCATGTGACAAAAAATGTGTGACACCCCCCACCCCCGAGTTAAAGAAGTGTTCAGACCTGACCATCACATCTCCTCATCCCCTCCCCTCGGGTTCAACTCCATCTGTTCCTCTGGTAGAGAAGGGAAGAGAGGAGCAGGCTGGAGGAGAGAGAGTGATGGGGGAGCTGAGGTGAGGACATAAACGGGGTGGGATCTCGGGACAGTGGTAGGAGAGAGTGAGAGGGAGAGGAGAGGGTGAGGGTGGGGGGGACAGTGGGAGTTAGGAGGAGGAAAAAAACGAAGCCCCATTGCTCGGCCACTTGACAAATTCCTTGTTCTTTCTTGTGCTCCTGAATGTTTGAGTAGACGCTTTAAGCAGGTGTGTTTCTGTGGCTCAGAGGAGAATAAAAGCAACCGCTCGCATGCAGACACTTTTGTTGACAGGTGGTAACAGCAGCGCGCGCACACACACACACACACACACACACACACACCACATTCTGTGTGATCACTGCAAAATACAAAGACATCCATCCATGCATTGTCTGCCACTTTATCCTCCATGCAAGGGCCACGTGAGGCTGCTGGTGCCAATCCCGGCTGACATAGGGTAAAAAGGCACGGTGAACCATGGACAGGTCACCAGTCCATCACAGGGCCAAACACACAGAGCTGATTGAGAGTGTTCACACACTAAATTAAAAGACTGCACTAGAGGGAGTGAAGAAATTCATCTAAAAGGCTTATAGTGGCAGCAGACGTCCGTGTCTTCTATCAGGCTGATTAAAGGCTTGCTTCACCCTAAATTACCAAAACAAAAAGCACATTTTCTCATTGACTGCAAGTGTTATTTAGCTCAGGAGATAGTATTGATTTCATTTGCCGGCGATATGTGGGATTCACTACACTTCCCGATGGCTTCCAATCAAATTTGGCATCCAGCACAAGTCATGTCATTACATTTACAGTTTTCGTGTAGTTCCTTTTATTTAGTTTTAACAGATTTTCATTAGGTCATCCATCTTATTAGCTAGGCTTTAAAAAAAATGAAACAAAAAGAACTCAATGTCTTTATTATGAAGCACTGTGGTGTCCTGAAAGCAGGTGTGTGTATATACAGGATATATATATATGTATATATGTGAAGAAATGTCATTCTGGATAAGGAATAGTACCAACACAGTGAAGAATAATGACACATTATTAAGCATGGACTCCTCTTATCTGCCACTGGTGCTCAGGACTTTCAGGATGTCTTTTCATTGGTGTTCTCCCCTTTGCCAT
The DNA here is from genome assembly GCF_958295425.1 of Solea solea. Taxonomy (NCBI): domain Eukaryota; kingdom Metazoa; phylum Chordata; class Actinopteri; order Pleuronectiformes; family Soleidae; genus Solea; species Solea solea. Next base: position 12,207,060 of record NC_081154.1, on the reverse strand, counting down.
GGCACGCACGTTTCCTGTCACTTTCCCAGGCTTGAAACCGAGGTGGCAGCCAAGCCGTCCCCTTCTGTGTGGCCATGCGTGGGACAGCCTCGTCCCTCCTCTTTGTGACCTGTGGCTGTCACTCACGCTGATGTTACTGGGGTGACCCTTCTTATTGTCTTCTTAAACTCCTCCTTAGCCCAAAGGTCAAGGTTCATCATGCGGCGGGCGGGCGGGAGGGAGGGAATTCCTTTTTGCCCGCATAGGGAGGCAAATTAGCGGTGCCGCCTGCACTGACCGGGCAGATTGCTTGTGGTATGACAAACAGACAGATCCTCTTCCACACCCACGCTATTTGTTTACCAGGTATTTAGTCAATACCTAAATGCTGCATTATGCATGAGTCCACACAATGCTTAATTACACTAGCATGATTCGGATTCCTCATTCAAATGAGTCCGTTTGATAAATGGACTATTCTCAAGAGAAGACGTGTAATTACTGTACGATTTTCATCTGGCATGGAGACGCCTGCTTACATATGTAATGGAGGAGGCATGCAGAGTCAAAGATGCTTGTTGTGTTGTTTGAAAAAAAACTTGCCTCTCTGCAGAATAACACATTTTCTTTCATCACGCGAAGATTTTTTTGATTTTTTTTCCCTTTAATCGCGGTATAATGGCTGGCATGAAAGCAGGGCTTCGAAATCCTATTTACCTCTCACAGTATTAGAGATCCTTGCAGAGCAGCGCTTGGATTGAAACTATTTGATGATAAAGCTTTTGAAATATTGATTTGAACGTTGAATTGAGAGACAGTCATGAAGGCGTGAGTCTGTGTTTTTCCCTCTTTTTTTTGGAGTCAGGGAGCAAGAAGAGAAGCAGAGAGGCAGAAGGAGAAACACGTGTGGGGAACATCTGTGTGTGTGTGTGTGTGGAGAAAGTGCATGTGTGTGAGTGTGAGTGCAGCTGTGCCTTTCCTCCGTGTCTCTTGCTGAGTGAGGTGAGAGACTGCTTGATATTTGAAGCTCTGTAAACAAGCCAACAACAAGCCTTGTTAACGACTCCACTCAGAGTTAATGCGCAAAACAACTTTCAGCTCAGAATCCGCTTTTCGGCAAAGTCTGAATTCCACGCTTATTACTTCAGAATAAATGCTGATCTGCACTCTACCCCAGTGTGGCTGTTGTGTTGAATCTTTGGCAGCAGCTACAAATTCCCTTTCAAACACAGTGAAACATAGTGGGGTGTTGGAGACGGTGTGTGTGTGTGTGTGTGTGTGTGTGTGTGTGTGTGTGTACTTGGGTAAATGCATTTCCATAAAATGTCATTCCAAAAGCAGACACAGACACATCAGCATTTCCACAGTAGGTACAACAGGTACAGCAACTCCGTTTCTTAGGGCTGCTCTCAAAATACACCTAAAAATATTCAACACTCAAATATAACCCTGACATCCACACACACACACACACACACACACACACACACACACACACACACACACACACACAGACGTTCACAAAAAAAACACGTTAAAACCCCCGACGTACTTGAATTACATTTCATATAAGCATTGTTCCAAATCCAAAATTTCTCACTCTGAAATAATTATATTAATAATAAAAATGCAAATTGTGATTTGTTTTCAAAAACCAGAACTCTTATTAAAATGTCGAGTGCTTCACTGGAGTAAATAAGAAAGCAAAAGATGTTTGCTCCGAATACTAGGGGAAAAAACACCCCATATGCATCAAATACATATATATATATATATATATATATATATATATATATATATATATATATATATATATACACACACACATACTGTATGATAGAAGTAGCTGAACCTAGTGTGTGATGAGATTGCCCCCTACTGGTTTTCCTTCAGCATGAGATGGATTCACCTACATGTTCTTGCACCACAGTTATAGGAGATAGTGCTGGTGCATGTGTATTTATGTGTATAAACAAGTACTTAAAGGTTGGCATGGAAGCATGAAAACATACAACACATGTGTACTCATATTTCCAGTTATTTGGATCTAGTAAGTTGTCTTTTAATTACTGTCATCATTACGTTTTATTGGTTAGGCACAGTGTTTGAATACAATGAACTGGAGGCAGCTACAAAATGTAGAGAATCTATAGATTTTTTTATTGCGGTTTCAGGTGTCTTCTTTGGGAGCTGTAACACACAACAACACAACAACACAACAACATGACAATACTAGATTTTTGGGATTCCCTTTTAATCCAAAAAAAACAACACTTGGTTAAAGTCCAGCTCATTGTGAGACAGTGGTGCCAACATGTTGTCGGAGAGCGTTAGGTTGCCATGGTTGGGTCGCATGGAACTGGCCTCGTCCTGTAATTGCTGTTGTGTTGACAATTCATGACATGACTCAAGGTCAAAGTGGTGAGAAACCAAGTCAGGCTGCAGATTTGTCACCTAAAATGTGCTAAATCCCCCTTTGGTGAGAAGACACAAGGAAAATAAATAGTTCTGAATTTCATTTTGAATGAAGGGTTAGGAAATACCAAGGTACATAACGGGGAAATAGAATGCAGGAAGCTCTTCTATCCTCCTGAGTCCTCTCCACTGTTACTAATCAATACTCCTGGAGTAATGGAATTGTTCTTTTCTTTTTTTTGTTCCTTCTCCTGATGAGGTTACCACTTCACTTTGCTTCATTTCTTCAGAGGCACAAACTGAACTTGACTACAAAAGATTTTTTTTTATTATTATATATTTTCCAGTGCTGTGCAAGTGTGGATAAAGCCAATAGTTAATAGAAATGATTCACCATCCTTCCCACAAAGTGTGACTCACGGAAAGATAATGTCATTAGCACTATCACAGAGGAAATACGGGGATTGTTTGCTGTATAAACAAACACATACTGATGTGATTTTTCATCCTTGAACTTGTTGTTAATTCAACGCCAGAGACAGAAGTGGAAGAATATCTGGAGCTCTGGAGGTTGAATCTTGACGGTTCATTTAAATGCAGTGTTATTGACTCTTCTTGGCAGAGTTTTTTTTGTCATATACGTATACGTGCTGCGGGAGATTTGTCTCATTTTCCTGTTTCTCAAGTGCCTCCCATGTGGATTCTTGTGGCATGACACAGGTTTTTTGGTATTTCTCTGGGGCTGCTGCAGCTCAGGCTCCATCAGCATGACTGATCTCATTTATCCTAGTCACATCCAAAGAAGCCCGCGGTGTCGGGATGGGAGCTTCGGTGGCAGGCAGCACTGTTAGTGCAGAAAAAAGAGAGAGAGAAGGAAAAAAAAAGCACAGATCATTGAGCTGTGCAGCGTGGCAGCTGGGGACTCACATTCTCTGTATGCAAAACTCCAGGGTGCAGGAGATGTATGGTGCTTCATAATGGGATAAACAAATAGATCACAAACCTCCACTGTACTGCATTATCCCCTGCACTGCGTTTCATATTAGTCTGTCAATAATTCTTGCTGGGATGTCAACCACCGAGTAATGAACTTCAGCAACAAACATATTTGGTGAATCACAGTCAAAGACACGAGAGTTCATTCTCAATTACAATATGTTTATCATTGTTCACGTAGAAATCCTTGTACAGGGGAGTTGGAACAGATTATTTCTGTCATTCCACAGCAATGACTTTGTGAAAAGCCCCTTCTATTTTATGATCACTTACTGTATGTACAAGGGACTGCAGTGACACTGTAGTTGGAAAGCCCCTTACTAGGCTAGAGGTCGACTGATATGAATATTTCTAAAGCCATTGTTGATACCGGTCTTTAGATATTATAGAGCTGCCAAGGGCTGATGTATGAGTTTGAATTTTTGTTTTGCTGGTTGTCTGTTTTTATCTGAGTTTCAAAGGTTATATAGGTAGGTCATTCATTATCCTCAGGCATATGTGTACAGTTTGTATCCTAATTTACCAACGTTGCATAATAGAAAGTGATGTAGATCTGAACCGTACCTGTGCCCGGGATGTAAATAAATACATTATATTCAAAAAGACATCTTAGGATTGGACATTGATTACTTATTTGATACTGAACATGCGTTCAGGAAAGTTGGCCAAATCTTCACACAAAGGAGCCAAAGTGTACTGATTTTTAATGGAAAAAAGGACCGTGCAGACGGATTAAATACAGAGGTCAACTTCACTATCACTTATCGGTGTGTATGCAAAAAGTTTACTTGCAGACCAACAGTTATCATCTGTCTCACTCTTCTGCATTTATACAAACTGATGTGGATGCTGATGTGTGAAACAGGGGGAGCTCATTTCAGCGCCAGTTGTTTATACATACATACATTCAGTAGATGTTTGACCATTTATTTTATCACATTTTAGTGAAAGCAGAGCTTCCCTTGCTGTTTTGCCTCTGATACAAATGTGTAAAGTATTGAATAGATGAAACATCAGAAAATCTCACCCAAAAGACTTTGTTAAATACATTTGGGATGAAATAATAAAGTGTTAGTGGCTTAGACAACTTAGGTTTAAACTGACATAAATAAGTAAGGGTTGTCCAATTCATTAAGTAATATCAGTCAATTTCAAACATTATAAAATGCCAAAAATCAGTCTAACTCAAAACTAGGCCCAATGCCACAAGCTTGTTTGTCCTGATGTCGATCCACCACACATAATCTCTTGAAATACAAACTGAAATGTATATATCCTGATGCTCACTGCGACTTAGTATTTCTCATTTTTTTTACCAAACCCTTGAAATGCCAAGAAAACAAGCGCAACAATGTTCTAAGCAGAGAGAGATTAAGGACATTTACTGTATTTGTATGCTGTTGCTGCCTCCGCAGAGAAAGAAACTCATCACCTTGTGACATCCATCGCAGTGGCACCGCTTACATTTTCACCCCTTTTACTTGTAATTGATTTCTTCTTCAATTTATTAATATAGCCTATGGAGTGCCTGGAGCACAATGCTAGTTACCCGAGGTCCACCAGGGCCCAGGTCTCCTCACATGAGCCGCATTAACAAGAGCATTCGAGTAACGTATTGATTACACAATCAATGTCTGTTCCTCTGCACCGTGCTCAAATGATTACTATAAAATGAAGCAGCATTTAGCCATGAGATGAGTCTCCCTTTTCAATCAGTTTTGCCTCAATCTAAATGTCTTTTCTCTTCTTTGATTGAACGTGTGTCGATTTATTTGTCACCAAGTCGCTGTTCTTCATGACCAAGTTTTGCTTCGTTTTTTAACTGATTACGCTCACATAAAAGCCTAAAACTTATTGCACTGTAAGGAAGGAGTATATTATTTTCTGTCAGATATATGGATCTGTATACGTTTCTGCGGGTGATTTAAAGGAAAGTGAGACTCATACGTTCTCTGCAGATATGAAGTCAGATAGCGAGGATTGTCAAGAGACCCTTTATATCTGCACTTCTGTCATTGTCACATCACAACGAGTGGCTGTGGTAATAAGTTTGTATCCTTCCTCGCGGCACAGGAAACTGAATGACTCTCGGTCATAAATCATTGCCTGGAATACATTGAATGATAAACGTCATAAATCATGACAAGATGCTTCCTTTTTTTTGTACGCACAACCCCATGCATCAGTCTGGAAGTTTACCCATTTAAGTTTATGAAAACATTTGATTAAATCACAAAGGCCCAGTGTGTAAGTGTGTATAATATATGAAGAGCCACTTCACAGCTTTAATATTATTTCATTAGTTTCTGCACAATCATTGCTTTTTCCTTGTAAGTGTTTCCATTTCAAAGTCAAGCTTTACAGAAAGCAGCTTTCGGGCTACATTACACATTGATATGTAAAACAGTGTGTTTAAAAAACTAGAAATAAATGTGTTCTGGATTTCTTTATCAGCGGGATTGTTTTGGAGCTCATCGGAACACATCAATGGCGTTTATTAGATCTCAGCGGGTTAGTTTGAGTGCAGTGGGATGAACGTTGCAGATGTCGAACCAGTGCTCATCCACCTCCTTGTGTGGCAGCAGGCCATTTCGTGGTACAAAGGGCCGGCGCCAGCGATCGCGGCCGCCCACCACCTGCCAGAAACGCGTGCCCTTAAGTAGAAAGATGGCATTGTGGGTGTAGGAGAAGTAGGCGGCATCGATGTTGCCATCTGGATGGTCTCCGCTTGCCACGGGAGGGAAAACGTCTCTGATGTTTCTGGGGAAGCCTCTTGCCAAGCTGTTGGCTTCGACGTTGAATGCATACACCTGTTTGAACAGATAATTGTTTTCCCCTCTCATACTGTAATCAATTAAATTACATCAGGAAAACAACAAATCACAGAAGAGGTGTTTCTTTGCAAGAATACATTCCCTCACAATGCGGAGAAACAATAAATCCGCCTGGGCTTTGGTCTCGTCACAGCTTTGGTTATTGTGCATCCAGTTGCTCTACAAATGTAATTGTTGTATTACAAATCAAAACAAGGAGGACTTTGCTTAAATGTCCCTTAAGTCAGAAGTGAATTAAAATATTAGAGACGATCTTTAGGCCTCTGCGTCACAGCACAGAGCTGACGTTACATGACTGTTTCATTATGTGCTGTAGAAACTGTAATAACAGGCCCCAGCTTTTCTGTGTGTCAGTTTGTGGTAATTTGATTAAAAACAACTTGAGAAATGTATTTTTATATGGCCCAATAGATTCATTAATTGTGAGGTAATGTGACAGGACCTGCCTCAAAACTGTAGTGAGCATCTTTCCAATAGAAACAAGATTCACACTGTTGTCAAATGACAAACATGACTTTCTTTGTGTTTCTCAGTAAAATAGTGTTTGTCATTTCATCACACTGGCGGCTTTAAATAATGTTCCCTGGCAAATGTGCAGTTAATCAAGTAATAAAATAATCATAAAATGTAGTTTCCTGGGGATTTCTTTTAGAGCTGGAGCGTACTTGACATTGCCTGATTAGCAGTTGAGCCTTGATTTGACCCACGCTGTCACGTCACCGCTCTTGTGTCTAACCTATCCAACAATCCCCCACGTCAGTTTTCAATTTGTCAAAGAGAAGATAAGGAAAGCGTTCTTACAAGTGTGTTTTTGAAGAAGTAGATGTGGGAGTCTCTCCTGTCATAAAAGGCTGTGTCAATGGGACTGGCAACCCCTGGGAAACCCTCAGAGATCAACCTTGGATAGCGATGCCCTTCTGAGTCCTGTTTGAAAACCTTGTCATTCTCTGTGTCGTACCGCCAGAACTGAGTACCTGCACAAAAGAGAAACACTTGGGCAAGATGTCTTTACATCAGGAGGTGTCACACTCAAATGACCTCGGGTGGCCAATGGGCGTCGAGTCTGGTAAAGAGGGGGTCTTTCTAGAGAAGGAAATACACAATATTCGCAACGACGATATCACCCAGAATGTGGAATGATGTATACTTACAGTAGTGATGCAAAAATAAAGTTAGAGTTCATGTTAAGACAATTATAATATGGACAACTGTAATTAAAACTCCAAACGCAAACTACACAGATTAGCAGGAATTCTTTTCCTGGTAATAAAAGTTTCTGGATATGTTGGTGGAAAAGGGGCTATTGTAACATGATATTAAGTGATGGGCCGCATGTAATCAATTTGGTGCCACATGTGGCCTGCGAGCCGCCAGTTTGACACCTCTGTTTTCCATAGAGTTGCTGCTCCACTGAGAGTAATATCTACATGTTGTAAAGTATCATGTTACCTTTAAAGAAATAAACAGCATCTCTTGCTCTGGACCACATATGGACATATGCATCCACTCCATCCACAGGAATCCCACGCCAACCGATCTGTAGTGTGACCGGGTCACCGTAACGTGTGCGGTTGTTTCTGTTCTCATAGAGCCAGTACCAGCCGTCTCTCATGAAATACGTGTTGAAGCGGATGGCCACCTCCCCGTACGGTGTCTTCTCCTTTCTGATCCAGTCAAACACAGTGTTGAAACGACCTTTACAGCCCCCTGGAGTCAAGAAAATCAACATTTTTGTGTGAGTGTATGTGTGTTTTTAAAGAGGAATCCTTCCCTGGACGTGCGTGTCAATGTGTCCACTAGGTGGTGTTGTAGCCATGTACCATAGAGGTGCTGTATTGCCTTCCTGTCCATCCAGTCCATCTCAAAGCCAGAGCCGTGTGGCAGATAACTGGGCTGCATTATAGATCCAGGTCTGTATATGTGAGGGAGGCCTAAGACGTGACCGATCTCATGAACTGCCACCTTACAGATGGAAAAAAAAAATGTCAGAATAACATCACCTCAACCTTCAGCTCTACTGTAGCGTTCTTACTTTGAGAAGACTGATCCCACTGGCAGCACTGGGAGCAGTGAAATGCTCATCGTCGTCAAAGTGTATGTCACCCAGGAACCACGCGTGAGCAAATTCTTGACCCGTGCCATCAAACTTCTGATTACACCCTAGATGCCTTCCTGTGTGGGACACAGTGACAAAGAATCTCAAAAAGGGTGCGCTTGTTTATTTGTGCAAAACCATCAACGTGCATATGACAGCTAAAAATGTGTTATATGTGCAATATTCAAGCTACTTGTGTGGAGCTACTCGCTCCACACAGTTACCATATCGTAATCATTTAATTACGTGATTATTTCGGAGGCAGTATTTCTCTCTAAAGCAGGGGTGTCAAACATACGGCTCGGAGGCCAGAACCGGCCCGCCAGAGAGTCCAATCCGGCCCACAGGATGAATTTGTTAAAATTTCACACTACGATTACAATCTAAACGTAATGTCAAATACCATATTTTTCTCTTCCAGATACCTGTGACTAAATGTCTGTGCCTTTTTAGATCCAGTGTAATGTGTAAATAGTATATTTAGGCATGATATTGTTGAAATTGCACTTATATTTCTCAAGAAATTTCATGTTTTGTAAAAAATATCCTTCATTAAATGTAAAACAAAGGAGAAAAAAAGCAAGGAGTTCTTGTTGTTCATAGGTTATTATGCTATTATTTTACTATTTTTACTGGTCCGGCCCACTTGAGATCAAATTGTGCTGTATGTGGCCCCTGAACAAAAATGAGTTTGACACCCCTGCTCTAAAGTATACATTTTAAAGGTCCAGTGTGTAAGATTATGTGACATAATTTCCATTTAGTATAAAATAAATATACTATTGTGTTTTTTAACATATCTTTCACAGAGGTCAGCATGATGGACCACGATGCTTTTAGTGGACAAACAATACTTTTTGAATTTTAATACACTGAAACAAGAAGAGAATAAGTTGGCAAATTGTCTTTGTATAACTTATAACTAATTTATGTAGATGTTGCCAACTGAAGAATTTATTTATTTATTTATTTTATCCAACCATTTTCTTTTTGCAGTATTATTTCTCCGCCATGCTTGGAGGGGAAGGGGAAGGAAAGAGAGATTTAGCTTCCCCAATAGCTGTTGCTACATTTTTATTTCTGTACATACTGTATGTTCATGAGCAAGTGAGTTTTAAAAGAACTGCACGTGCCCTTTATGTCGTAATAACAATGTCTTCCAGACTACATGTCGTCCTGTGTTTCATATGTAATGGCTGAGAAGTACCTGTACCAAAGCCCAGCCTGATGTCGACATCCTCCAGTGGGGAACGTGTGTCCTCCACAAACTCCAGCGGAGACACCTCGCTCCACATCCTGAAGGCCAGTCTGAAGATGTACCTCTGCTCGTCGACAGACAGCTGGCTGCTGTAGCCTTCGCCAATGAGCCTCCACCTCAGCACTTTCTTAGAAAAGGCCATGTAACCCGTCTCGCTCAGGTCTCTCTTGCGTCTTCTCTTGAACACGAGAGCTGCGAGGTGACGTTTCCTGCGTCGCACTGCTTTGCTCTGATGCACGTTTGCACTCGTATCTACCGCTTGACTGTCTGTGGTGATGTCGTGCGAGCTGTTCGTGGGGGTGTCACTGAATAAGCTGAATTCGTCTGTGTAGTTTGTGCTGGTGTCGTTGAAAATGCCTGCGAGGACACTTTCTGTGTCGTTAAGATTAAATGAGTAGTCTTCTGAGGAGTTTCCTGCACCAAAAGAAGTGACACTGGTTATGTCACTTGCTGTACTGTTGCTGTCAGTCTCATTAAAAGGATCATAAGGACTGCTTTCAGTGTCTAAGACACTGTTGTATTCAGAGGATTCCAGGTCCATCTCCTTGTCAGGGACGCCACATCTTGGTTTGTTCATTGCCAGCTTTGTTGAGTCGTCAAACACGCCTGTGACGGGCAGGCCCGACATCTTCTGGAAGTCTTTAAGTGCTGAAATAAAAGCTTTGCTCTCTAGATCTTGATCATCCTCTTGAGGGGAATCCCGTGAATGAGACACGGACGCTCCCTCCTGGAGCATGGCTTGAAAGTCATCCGGGAAATCATCATCACTGAAGTCTGTGTATGCGCCTTCAAACTCAGCCTCCTCCCAGTTCACTGGCTTCATAAAACCATATCTAGAGAGAAATAACTAAATACAAGACATGGGTTAAGTTACATTTAGATCCAGCCATTTTATGCAAGAAGTACAATATCAGGTATAAGAATGCTTAAAAGACAGTGAGCTATTACCTCTGCTGTGTAATCATCAGTTATGACCTCGGCCTCGTGAGAACTGAGTGCTCGGACATCAGAATGGTCCCGATTGTGGAAAAGTTTCTCTGCACCAGCTGAGCTGATGCTGGTCAAAAAAAGCAAAATGATCAGCTGGTTAAATGTCAGCATCGTGGCGTTGGAGGATAAATACAAGTGATGTGGTGGCTTGTGAGGAGCCAGTGTTTTATAGGGATCTCCTGACACACCTACACAGAAGGTGCGACACACTGGTGGTATCCCACTTTTCTCACCCTTGAGTGAAGAGCAAACCTGCCTTTTACTGTCTGCAACTGATCCACCTGAGTGCATTGTATGAGTGTGTGATACGCGCTCCATTGGTTTTAAATGCCCTGAAGAAAGAAGTGAGACCTTTTGCTTTCATGTGAATAACGACAGTGACAGAAAACTGAATAACCACCATGAACAAACTTTATTTTCCCAAATATACACTACATTCCCCGTGCAAACTTGACATGGCATAATATTGAAAATACATACATTTTACATAATTTCTCAGTGTTGAACGAGCAGGTTAAGTAAAGCAGACAAACAATTAAATAGATAAATAATATACAAAGTGGACGGGATTGGATCTGTGGTGGTTGGTTACTGAAGAGCTTTGGCGATCGCTGCTGCCAGGTGTTCAGCTGTCGGCTTTTCCGCAGTACAGCTGACACACAGGCCTTCTGCTGCCATTGCATCTCGCGTGGTGGGGCCTATGGCTCCAAACTGGAAATACAGACATTTGATTTAAAGGCACGTTCAGAGAGGTTTTGGAGATCTACTGATCACTTTCGATGAAGAGGCTTTACCTTTATCTGAGTCAGTTGTTCACCAGACAACCTCCGCACCACTTCTAGGCAAAATTTCACTCCTGATGGGCTGAAGAAAGCTATGCTGGCAGGAGTTCCCTGTCAAAGCACGGACAAATGAGCATTTTTGACATGAAAAAGTATTATTTTAAATGTTTTTAATTTTACCTGCTCCGTGAAATAGTTCTTCAGATTTTTCTCCACATCCGGATGTTCCGCTGTTTGATAGACAGTCAGTGTCTCTAGGGGCACTCCTGGAAACAAAGAAACCAATCCCTGCTGTGTTAAAAGGTATAGCAATTATTATTTTATAATTAGTGGAACCCTGTGGGACTTTAACCACCTTGAGTTTTAATTGTGGAACACAAAGGAAGAAAAAATCTTACCGTTTTCCCTCAAAGCCGTAGGCAAGACCTCTCTTTTGATTGAGCCACAGGGGAAAAAGAGTGGCAGAATATTTGTGTCCTCTCCTGAGTGTATGAGGGGAATTAAGTGAAGGGTCATATTAGTTATCTGATCCATCACAAACCTTCAATTAAAATTACAAAAACCATAGCGTACGTTCAATTATCACGCGTGAGAGCACGTCTGCCGTCCCTGTGTCCTCACCCACAGGGTTCAGACCTAGATTTTGTACTGTGAATAAAACACAAAAAGGTATTAATGAGATATCTAATGGGGATAAGGCAGAGCCCACAAAACAATTATTCGGAAAAGTGACAACAAAGAGATCAAACTGCTGACGTGTACCACATACAAAGGTGAAACACATGTCAGGATTGTGCTGCACCTGCGTCGCAGCAAACTGTGACTTGTGGACAACCTATTTCCAAATGACTGAGGGCAGTAACATCATTTGACATGTTCCTGTGAGCACCAGGTGCCTGCAGCACTCTAACACTACTCTTAGAATTAACATAGGTTTAAAAGAAGCACAGTGCAAAATAAGATGGACAGAAGTGTTTTTCCAAATGTGAATTAATTACCCAATGCAGCTGTTGCCTTCCCAACCACGTAGATGGACTTAGTGTTCCATTTGTCTTTCACAGAGCTGTTCCACTCTAAATCAAAATTAGGAAACAGTTAGAAAACCTTTTTTTTAATCAAAGTAGAATTAATCGTTAAGTCTCAGCTAGCAGTTCATACAGTAAACAGGATCAGTAAATTTAACTGATTACACGAGTACTTCTGTTATATAGTGTATTGTATCATCTCACCTGCTCTTCTTTCTTCCGTCGCTAAACACATCTTCACAGCTTCCACTGCTCTTGGACTGGTAAATATAAGACCTCCATATTTCTCTGGTTGGAAAAGCTGTAAAAAACAAAAATAAATACAGTCACGACCATGAAATGTGAAAAGATATATAAAAAAAGAAAAAAAATATTTATTTTAAACAATATAATTTACCGTATCTGATAAGGTGTTGAGTGAAACAAACTTGAAGGACAGCACAGGAATAAGGGTGGCTTTATGGCCATGTGACGCCAGCTCCTAGTGAATAGAAAAGTAAATAACAATCAAAATATAAATATTAAAGTATTAAAACTGAACTACTGCTATATCATATTGGTCTTTTTCACTGCAGACACTTAAACATGATTCAGCAGGAAACTACTACATTGATAACATAACAAATGGCTTGGTTCACTTCAGGAAGTCAGGACAGTGCGACAGTGAACCATCATGCACACTTTATGAAGCTAAATGGAAATTAACCATCACTTATTTGATTATTTACACGTGTGCTTCTCCTACTCAAACCCTTCAACATGTCAGAAAGTATCATATGGTGCTTGTAATGTGATACTGCAATATCTGTAATGTCAATATCATGAGTTACAAGTTAACATAGCAAAACCTGCATCTACCTTGATGTAAGGATCAGGTCCAGATTCTCCATCTCTAGGCTCCTTAAGAAGCAGCACATGCATCTTGATAATGTCAGGTGAAGAGACAACCTGGATATGCAAGAAAACAACACCACAAACAAGAGTGGAGTATGAACGCTACAGTCAAACACTCAGCTTTTAAAATACATAAACACTGATGAGAGTGGGTGTGAAAGACACAACTAGCTAAGATACACCCTCAAACTGTCATATGCATCCTGCTGATAACATTACTGACTGCAGCCAACCTGACACTGAATTTTAACACGCTCCTTACAAAGTTCTTACGGTAAAAAGCCTGCGACCCAACACGTCAAGCTGATTTGTACGTTTTGCACATTTTTGAATGGAAAAAATTATAAAATCATATAAAATACTTTATTAAAATACATACTGTAAATGGGTTAGCTTAAAAGGTGTAAATATGGGATATTTAACTTGAAAATTCTCATGTCTCATTTATATTATGCTAGTAGTAGTCACAGATGTCCTGAACACAACCTAGCCAGTCCTGGTCAGAACCTATGAAAAAGTATTACATTTCAAATTGAGAGTTACAAAGTGACAATATGGGACTTTTAACTCAAAACCTCTCTAAAACTGTACTTTTAAAATGTCTTATACACAGTACACTAGTAGATATACAAACACAAACTATTTAATTTTTCTTTCAGAGAATTGTCTTAATACAGTTGCTCAAAGCTCAAAGTGCAATAATTAGGTCTCCAGGATTTTCATAATAGTTCCAATTCAAATGTGAACTCGGAGACACGGTGCTCTTTGTTTTTATTTTGAAATCCGGATGTTAATGTCCTTTACAAATCAGTCTCTATTGGATCTTTTACTGTAAAAGCCCTTGTAAGGAGGTCGTTAAAATTCAGCGTCAGATAGTTTGACCACGGATAAACGAGTGTCATTGTTGAGTCACAATTACTGCACTGTATATAGGAACAAATAATAAGCAACAAAGCCTCACATCCGTGCCTTTCCTGAAACAGTGTGTGTAATGGAACACGTAATGTCTTCTTGTGTTATTGTTTACATTGGTAAGAATGACTGACAGATCAGCTAAAGAAACCGGCCCTTTAACTGTACATACCCGTCGTGTCGAGCGAAAAACAATGTGTCTATTTCGCTTGGTAAAATAATAAATAATTTATGACAAAAATAGACAAAAATATTACACAAAATTCGTGTACCTTGAGTTGCTCGCTCAGCTGAGCGGATATCCGACTCCGGACACTGTAGGAAGGGTACACACACAGTGGGGATTTGACTAGCCTCTGAAAATATAACGTTTATGTAAAAATAGACTTAACTAGGTCGACTATTGTTGTAAATATTTAAATGATATATTATGCGAATACAAATTTATAACACCATCATTGTATGTTTGTTGTAGTTTGAAGAATCGCAACCCCTCTTTGTAAATGGTTGGTTCCATTTTAGTACTGGGTCATAAGACGACATTCCGGCTCTGACGGTAGCAGCGGCAAATAGGAAGTCGTCGGCATTTAGAGCCGTAATGGCAGCTTCACTTCCTTATTAAGAACTGGGTAACCGAACTCTAACCTCGGCCCCGCCCACTCCGTTGACACGCGTGTTATCTGTGCAGCATGGCTTCGTCTGCGAAAAAGAGAGCCGTGGGCTTGGGTGAAAATCCTGAGGATAGTGATAACAGCTCGGATGAGAATGTGGAGGACGATGACGACTCCAGAGATGAGGACAGCGAGGAAGAGATCAATGAGGTAAAAGCACCGGATATTCGTTTGTTTTGTTTGTTGGCCTTGCTAGGTAGCTGCTTAGCTAGCTTACCCAGCTGTCGACTGGAGCAGTAATTGCTGACAGGCAGGTTTGAAATATGGTATTTAGATACAATGAGATAACTTGTATAAAAAGTTGCGTTGTTGCACCAGTGTAATGTTAACTATGCATTGTAATAATTTATATGAATCTACATTGCTTCATTTGAGTGTAACGAGACTCCCAGATATACTCGAGAACGTCCATTCAAACAAATACACCCATTGCTGCAGGGTTCTGTTGTTAATAGTTCTCTGTGTTGTGTTTTTTATGCAGGAAGTCATGGTGGACTTTGAAGCCCACACAATTTCACACAGCGACTTCAATGGCATCAAGAAACTCCTGCAACAGGTTTGTACTGACTGAGCACTTTATTAGGAACATCATGTGTGTGTCAGTGTCATCTTTTCTTCCCATTGCAGCCTAAGTGTTTGAGGCACTTGATTCTTAAAGATGTTAGTTATGAATGCATTGTTAATGTTCCACTTCCCATTCGTTCTATTGGACTTCGATTTGGTCACTGAAAGTACAATTTTTGTGACACTGTGTCTAATCATACTGAAAATAATCTTTTAAATTAGACTTTATTGATCTCACACTGTGGAAATTCACTTGTTACAGCAGATAAATGGGTCATTCATCAGAAATTCTGATGAATTAGACCATATTTTTCTACTGAGCAGTTGACTGTTTTTATTTAAAAGTCTTGCCATCCTCCTTTGATCTCTTTTCAGCCAGTCTCTGTTACTGAATGTTTTTTGGGTATTAATCTGTGCCACATGGTTTTCAGATTGCATGAAAGCTCATAGGCTTTTCTAATTACGTTGTTTGGTGACTGTATAAGGTTACTTGATCATCTGTAATAAGTGGGGCCAAAGCATGACCCCACTGACATTGCCTTTGTAATGTTTGGATGCAGCTCTTCCTGAAGGCCCATGTAAATACATCAGAGATGACGGACATCATCATCCAACAGAATCATGTCGGAAGTGTTGTTAAGGTGAGCTGCTCAGTTTTCTGAGCTCATCTGAAATATGACAGGTGACCTTTCAGCTATTTAAACTCTAACGTGTTTTGCCTGTTTTTAAACTTTGCTCCAGCAAGCTGATGTGCCAGAGGACAGTGATGACGACGACCCGAATGAAGTGTTTGGGTTCATCACTATGCTCAACCTAACGGAGAGAAAGGTAACAACAGAGAAGCACCTTCCTGAATAATGAACATCAGGCACTGTGGCCCATTTTATTTGAAGTGTCTTATGTTGCTGACAGGGTGTGCAGTTTGTGGAGGAGGTGAAGGAGCTGATCTTGGATCAGTGTGAGAAGAACTCCACCCACAGCTCAACAGTGCAGCTGGAGCAGATCCTCGAAGACACCAGCAAGCCTGTGGGTTTCCTGCTGAGTGAGCGCTTCATCAATGTACCGCCACAGATCGCTCTCCCTCTGCACAAACAGCTCCAGTAAGTTCTGCTCTGTTGACGTAGGTGCTAAATCTACCACATATCATATATAGCCAGCTGAATTACCTTTTTATAGGAATGGAAATACAATGCATCACCATACCTATACTTAAATTGGGTCGAATATATACAACGTATACTCTTTTGTATAATTTATAAGAGAATCTGTTCCCACTGGAGCACTTAATTCCACTTTTGCTGCTTGCGTCTGAGCTGTGCTGTATTTATATGTATACATACATACATACATACATACATACATACATACACTGCATGTATGTACTGAAATAATACTGCTTCTAAATAACATTTAAATTGGGATGCTATCATTACTAAGCATTCTTGATTGTCTATTCTTTGTGCTAGGGTGGTGTTTTAGAATAAAGAAACATAATTGTATTTCCACATTTGTGTTTATCAGTGTTTCAATCGGACATTTTCATGTCAGGGTCGTTTGTATGATCTTTATTTTCCTGTGTAATATTTATGAGGTGATAATTTGTGTTCTTTGGAAACTTTTAGTGCGCAGGAAAGTAAATAAAAACTTAATTTCCTCCAGGGAAGAACTAGCTGAAGCTCAGACGACGAATAAACCCAGTGGGAGGTGCCACTATTGTCTAATGATCAGCAAGACCTGCAAAGAGGCAACCAAGAGTATCCCAGCGAGAGGAGGTGCTCCCAAAGAGGAATACATCTTTGTTAATGCAGAGGAGGAATTCTTCTATGAGGTAAATGTTAAAGAATTTGTTCATCACTCTCCATTATCCCTTTCAGTTATTTCTGATCAGAGCTAAGATGCTAAAAACATTCAATTTTCAAATCTGGTGAGTTTTTGACTGAAATAAATGTCTAAGTAATAACGATTTCCTAAATTCTCCATACAGCAAGCCATCATGAAGTTCCACTATTCAGTTCAGGAGGAGGCAGACTCATGTTTGAGTGGCCGGTGGTCGTTTGACGACGTCCCCATGAAGCCTTTCAGGACTGTGATGCTGATACCCGCAGACAGGATGCCTGCCATCATGGACAAACTCAAAGAATACCTAACGGTGTGAACTTAACAATAAACCAAGACACCTATGAACACACTGAGGACATTCAGGGTCATGGAAATGGTTCACTGCTCAAAATATTTTTAATGGTTTCTTTTTTTTACTCACATATGATAGATTTAGTTCTGAAGAAATTATGCAAAAGAAAATCACAGCAAACTTTTCCTACAGTAGATAAGCATTATGTTAATGACAGCTAAAATATATGAGTCTAGTCTAGTACAGTAGATGAACGTGTGTCATTTACTGATACTTTACTACAATAAATAACCATTCTTGATATCTGACATCACTTGATTGACACTTAATTTTCACCTGTTTTGATGTGGTTTCATTTCCGTACATTTAAATGTCTACATTCATCTGTGGTGCTTTTGTGCCAATAATGCCAGCTCCCATGACACTGATTACCGTGATAATCGCATGCTTTTTTATGTGGAAGCAGAGCAACTCATCCACAATATGCCTTAATATTAACCTGAAGAGAAATATGTACTAAAATCTGAAAGAAAAGTCAGCTTTATATAAAGTTACCAAGGGGAAATGCAGGTGAAAAAGGAGACAAAAGAATTCTCCAGCAGCTTGCATTAATAAATCAAATCTAGGCCATCTATTTGAGTCTGCACCTTTCTGGTTATGTGCAGAGGAGCTTTAAAAGGGATGTCTTTTATTTAAAGAAAAATAAAAGAAGAAACAAACAGCCATCTGCAACACCTCTGCTGGTCTTTAATGCCTAGAAATCTCAAGAGCTGCTGGAATATTGCCATTTCCAGACAGTGACTATTTACACAGACAATATTCTAATATCCTCCTTTAATGAAACAGAATACAGAACAGAAGACACTGCCATGTAAAGAGCATTTTCTGATTACCATAACCCAAATAAGGTCATTTTTATTATGTAAACATCCAAAAAATCTTATCTTATTATGTCATATAAAGTATAGCAATGTTATTTCAGAACTTTTAAAAACCCATTTGTTTTATGAATAAGACAGACCATCAAGCAAAACTGACCACAGTCTGGGGTGCACATTATGTTCTTCCATTTTAAATACCTCACTAGACAACGATTTCACCCACTGAATGCAACAGTTACATGAGAACATCACAACAACTTTCAAGCCATAATTTATCAATATCAAGGTCTCAGGTTTGCACTGACGATAAATATTATACACACATTTGCATTGGAGTCCAGATTCTCACATGTATCTCTTATGTTCATTGAATCACACATCTGTCGTACGTCTGTGGTGTCGCTCCGCAGCCACTGTTGGCGTCGCCGCTGATTGGTGCTGCTTTCTGTTTCTCCTCTTTATGTTTTCTGCATGTGTCCGGGTCCAACACGCCTTGCAGTATGTCTTTGCTTTCACTGGGTGGCAGATTGTAGAAGAAGTACACTGGTGCCATTTGAATGAACCTGAAATGCCAAATCCAAATGAGATTATTTGATGAAAAACAACAGAACTTCTGTGGAATAGTTGAAAGACTAAAATGAATCTGACAAATACTGCAATAACAGAAACAGCCATGTCTCTCCAGCTTAATGCCTATAATCATTAATAATCACAACTACAGTATATTCTGTGTGGCGTGATCTGGCAGTGGTCTTAAAAAGGGACAGACTTACACTTGAGGGGACATTTCTGAGACCGTTCTTATGTAGTTGTTCTCTGACAGAGTGTACTCATGGAAGACAACCCACTCTGGCAGTCCAAGCTTCTGTGACTGAGCCCCGTAGATGGAGAGAGGGTGCACCTGGGCCATGTGCTTGTGTGTCAAGATGAAGTAGTTTCCCGATCCGTCCACATCACGAGCAATCTGTGAAAAGGAAATGCCGTGTGAACATACTGTTTGTGTGAAGCAGATTCGTCAGTGTGGAGTTTCATTTAGTTTCCATATACCTGCATGAAGAACCCGGCCATGAGAGCCCGTTTGATGTTGAGGGTGTTTGTCTTGGTTCCAAAGGAGGGGTCAGCGATGGGAAGCTCAATCCTGTTCAAAGTGTCAGTCAACTCTGATCTAATGGCCTCGGCTGTTTTCAGGGCAGAGTGATCCAGGAAATAGGTCTCACACCACTTCTCAGTGCTGACATCTGGGGAAAAAAAGACATCTCATACAGTAATGTAGATGTTGCTAAAAATGGCATAACATCCACAGTATGGAACTTGCATATTGCTGCTTAAAAAAAAAACAATGGTCAGGTTGGATGAAGTCCATCAAACTAATCTAACTAATTTAAACCTGATGATTGAATGATAATGAGGATATGATCAAAGTCACTTTATACTATTTATTCTAATGATTAATGCAATCATAAACTGACATTATTCCTTTAACTTATTATTATTATTATTATTTTAAATAATTAAAAGGGCCTCAGTGTATTAATATAAAATAAGCCTACATTTATACAGTATCCTGTCACACTCAAAGTTGTGTTGGACCAGCCGTAGCTTTTATTATGACATCACATGTTCTGTGGCATAAGTGTATGCACACTTACAAAATGTATCCCAATCAACAGTTGTATTAACTTTGCCAAGATCTTGTATTTATGATGGCGTTGGACCACTATGCTTAATCTTCTCCAGCACATTTCAAAGATTCATATGTGGCAGCCAATACGCCCCATGAATAATTTCTTCATAAATTGAATCTGATGAATTCTGACATCCACATCCAGGATTGTGCTTGTCAAACTCAGTAATAATTCAGTAATTCAGTATATTTAAGTAGTCAGCTGACCTCACTGTACAGTAGACTGGAAATATTACAGCATGGGCAGTGTATGATAACACTACTTTTCAGATCACTGCTGTGAGGATAACTTAGAGCATGTGTTGTGTTGTAAAGAGTAGATCACTGCTGTTCCTTCACAGTGTCTTACGTTGATCTCTCTGGTTTTGTTTGAAGGAGTTGTAGATGTTAATGAGGGTGAAGTGGTCGCCTTCAGGGTGCTGGAACTTTCTGTGGCGCCGGACCGCCTCCAGGGTCAAACCAGCGGATGGCTTCAGGAAGCAGCTTGGAGCTAAACGGAGAAGAAACCATGACTTTCCCGGGACAAACCATTCTGACCAAATGGCATCAGTGTCTTGATGGAAACAGCTACTTTCTACATCATCCACATGGTGAGTCAATGAATTAAACATATGATCTTCACGCTAGGTGTTACCAAAACTTGTTCTCTGACCACGAGGCACATACATACCAGACAGCATCGCTGCGATTGTCAGCATCTCACTCGCACAGTCAAACTCGCAGGACGCCAGCAGAGCTTTGGCCATCTGAGGGTCCAGAGGGATTTCAGACATTATGATGCCAATCTCAGACAGGTTGCCATCATCATCCAAAGCTGCGAGGTAGTCGAGCTCCTCTAATGCCTGCATGAGACCCTCAGGATCTGCCAAAAATGATTGCAGAAGTGTGGTTGTGTTTTGAACAAACTCACTAAGCAGTTGTGATGCCACTGAACCAGTTGAATCAATGAAGAAGTTAACGCATCACTTTCTTAATTGTTTTAATTAAGAATCTTTTATATTTATATCAGGAGCTGGGTCAGCTTCTCGGATGAGAGTTGACACGTCTTCAATTCAAACTTTGTGTTTTGGATGACAAGATAAATGTATGACATTCTTTAGTCTGCACCAATTTCTGATGTTGTTTTCCATAAACACAAACATGTGTCATCAAGATTACAGTTTGCAGGATTAAGATTCTATCATTTTTGCCAAGTCCTGCAAGAATTTAGAGATTAAAATGAATGTGGTGTGCACTTGTTTGACGCCGTCCTAATGAGAGACGCGTTGTGTAATCGTTAATGAGCTGGCCTCTCGTGGCCTTGTGCTGTTCATGTGAGTTTAGGTCAGAGCTCAGACAATGGTTAGTAGCAGGGTCTTGTCAGCTCAGCTAAATCAAGGCTGACTGGGCCCAAACAGAGCAACTCATCTCTACTTCCTTCTCCCAAAAACAATCCTACACACACACACACACACACACACTCACATTTCTGGTTTTGTTTTAGGGTGGGAACCTGTGACCCCAGAATACAAATGTGTGTAATCATGAATCATGTTTGGGCGTTCAGTTCCCTCACCTGGTTGGTCAATGAATTCACACTGTCCAAGGCCAGCGATCTCCATCCTTTTGAGGAAAAGAACCGTTGGTGTAATGTTGGACTCTAGTATCTGTGGGGGGTTCTCTGCAGGAAGCTCACTCTCCTCTGGATACAGGCAGAAACATTTACCTGGGAGATAAATAACCTAATTCAATAACCCCAAAACCCCCACATTTTTTAACAGTGTAAGCTAAACTTTCAAAGAAACAAAAACAAAGTTTTATACCCTTTTCCCAATAGGTTACCATTTTTCACCCGGCAGATTGTCATACATACCTGTAGGTCCAGACAACCGCTTGCGTATGTCAGCCTGACATTGACTGATGGGTCGAACTACCTCCGAGTTAGCTCTTATTCTTGGATTGTACACCTACAGTAGAAGAGAAACACAACATTCAAGTTAATATCAGCAAAAGGAACTCTGGCCTCTTACAGGAAGTAGTAACTTACCATCTTTTTCTGGACTCCTGCATCAATGACAAAGTTGATGGACTCAATAGCACACCACATATCCTCCCCTTGTTGTGTCGATAGGAAAACTCTCCTTGGCTTCTTGGAGCCTTGTTGGTTGGTCATGAATGGCAGTCGCCCTACTTGGCCTGGGTTCAGAACCAAAGGCACCATTTCTCCCAAATCTGCTCCCAGCCTGGTTCCTTCTCTCTCCAGGATGCTTTGGGCACAGTCCACCTCCTGCAGGAGAAGAAAACATTTCATAAACATGTCTCACTGTAGCTTGGAGCCCATTTAAACCACACATGAAAAACCCATTGAAAATAATGTGTCTCACCTTAGCGGAGGCAAAAAACACAACCACGTCTCCATCCTCTTTGGCTTGATGGATCTCCAGCACCAGCCTCAGCGCTAAGTAGAAGTAATCTTTGTTGTCGTTGTTACTGTGGACCACCTCAGCAGAATGCGAGGCCTCCAGACTGATGAGTGGGATTCTGCCAAAGTGGCCCAGCAGCTTGTCCGTCATGGACCGGACGGTGATGACCACCACTCTGAGTTCGGGCCTCTGTAGCAGGATTCCCTTCAGGAGACCCAGGAGTATGTCTGTGCTCACTGTCCTCTCTTGGGCCTGGTCAATAATTATGGCCCCGTACTGCTCCAGGAAAGGGTCTGACATCATTTCTCTTAGCAGCATATCATCAGTGCAATATCTGAGAAATGTTCAGCGGCACAATTATCATTTTTTTACATCTACAATAACACATTTTGAATCTACTTTGGTTGTTGTGCATAGTGATATAGTGGTCACATCCAGCATTTATGGCTGTGATTCATAGCAGAGTTGTGTTTCTGTCCTCCAGGTGAGATGCACATTTCACTCCCTTCGCTCTGTTGTTAGTCTCCAACCAACACCTAAGAGAAATGTCACTGCCAAATACTGCTGTTTATGAAAAGCGAGTAGCTATAACCGTTTATCCTCATCTTTATTTTGGCCTGAAACAAGGTCATGGCAGCGCTGAGACTGAACAAAAACAGTAAAGTTGTAAACAAACGAGACAAAGGCGGCACTGTTTATAATCTACCTATGAATGTACCATTTAGGAATGAATCAATTTATTATCTGTTGGGGGAAGGGCTACAGGGTTGCTGTGGCACTCATCCCTGTATGACCTCCTGCAGAACCACACCTGCTGCTGAGTTGTGTGCATATGAAAAGGTTGGATTATGCATCAGTGAATGTGTTGTAAAAGTTGAGAGAGATAGAGACAGTTTGTGAATGATATTGGAGTGTCAGTCTTAAGCGCTGCTGCTGGCTGCATGTGAAGCAAGACACACTGAGAGTTTGTCACACACCTGAGAACAGTGTCAGAGGAGCAGCAGGTCTCCAGGGGGATGGTGTATCCCACTTCATGGCCTATGTTTACATCCATTTCATCAGCCACGCGCAAGGCCAGATCCACGGTCTGCTGCCTGTGGGTCTGTGTGCACACAACCATGCCGTGCTGATACTGGTCTGACAGACAGAATTCTGCACACCACTGAGGGATCTGAAAGAGAAAAGCCAATAACTGTTGTTTACCTTTTCTCACTTGGTCATGTCTTTAAAAGGCTTTGGATGACTAATTCCCCACAAAACACTTTTTATTCACATCAACTTGGCAGGAATCTTTTACGGGATTGTGCCAACAGCTTTTGTTTGAGCACACACAGTGACAGGAGATATCCTATGGTATTATCCCCTCATAATGTAAAACTGCTTTGGCAGCATGTGTCGGCTCCAGCGGATCAGGGCTTATCAGCAGGAGGTCCCTCTCTAACACTGATGCTGGAGCCTTTGTGTCGGCTGACTGGCAGGCATCTGCCTGTGGGCAGCTTGTTCACGCACGCTCATGCCATTGTGACACTTCAGTGTTAAGTAAATAAAAAAAAATAAAAATCTAACCTGTAAGAAAAAAGTAGACTGAGCAGGTGGCAACAAAATGCATTTTAGTGATACAAACAGGGTTATTATGCTTTTGGTATGTGGACTCAGTCTCATGAGTCCATACATGTATCTGAATATAGAGGAATGTGGAAAAATAAAGGCCCGAGCATTTTGATAATGAGGATAAATCAGCTGAATATTTTTTAAAAGCTACCTGTGTTTAATAAATTCCTTCTGAAAAATATGACATTTCCACCAGAGACTAATACTTTATATTTATAGTACTGTGCAAAATTCTTAGGGCACCACCAGCTGTGATGTGTCCGTCTAATTCTGTGACCTCTGACATTTGGACTGGAATGGTGTGACTGAACATTGGCCTTACTTATTAGCAAGCTGTCAATGAGTACAACTCATACAACAAGTGTATGTAAAGCTCAGAAGTGGAAAGTAATGAGTTACATTAACTGGCGTTACTGTAATTGCGTATGTTTTTTGTGTACTTGTACTTTTTAAAGTCATATTTTTGGATGTACAGAATCAAAAAAGAAATAAATACATTTAAAAAAATCATGCACTGGAAACTTTGGCAGTGAATGATGAGGACAGGTGAATGATGAGGACAGGTGAATGATGAGGACAGGTGAATGATGAGGACAGGTGAATTAGCATTAATTTAGAGATCAGAGATTGGAGTCACTTTATTGTCAATGAATAAGTGCAGACATCAAACCCGAAGGTGCAAATAGTTACAGTCCAAATCAGTTCAATAAGTGAAAAAAGCAGGTAAAATGTAACTAATTTGAAAAATCTAGGCACAGCCTGGGCCACACAATGCATTCGCGCTGCCATCTTTAATGGCAATTAGGTCTCTGAGTGAGTGAGAAAGTTAAAGCAATTGTGACCTTTGACCTAATATATACAGTATACATATGTGCTTATATACTGTATTTTGTCAGCACTTTAATTTGTAAAGTTTTGCCTTTAATTAAAAACAATTCATGTGAGATTTCTCTCCCGTTGTACCCCTGTCCTTTAATCTTGTTATTAAAGTAACTAAGTAACTTTTACTCATTTTAGTACATTTTAAACAAGCTACTTTTTTTTACTTTAACTTGAGCACATGTTTAGACCAGTACTTTTACTTGTACTCCAGTAAAGTTGTATCAAAATACTGGTACTTTTTCAGTACTCTTTCCACCTCTGGTGATGCTCAAGCATGTCTAGAATAAACCTGGTGTAATTGACCTTTTTTCACTGCAGATTCTGAACATGAAATAATGGGACAAAGGTTCCACTCCACAAGGTTTGTTTAGGAAGTGCATTCAAGTTTCCAGTATTTCCGACATGTGTTCTAATAGTGAATTAGAAATCATTATATTGTATGGTTATTATAGCATTGCTAGAACAACAAATCTAATCCTGTATATTTGACACTTAGTTTTGAAACACCATAGCCTTACCTGTGTACTCCTCCCCGTCTTTGCATTGCCACACACGACAACCAGCTGGTTGTTTACCAGCGCCTCCTCAAACTCGCACCTGACCTTCCACACAGGCAGCTTCCTCCTCTCCTTCAGTAATTTGTAGTAACGCGAGGAAAAGGGCAATCCGTCGAACTGATTTAACTCCAGCTCATCGCCAAAGCCAAACGACTCTTCCCCGGGACATTCAACATTCTGGGTGTAAAAGTCTGCCTCCGCTGAGTTATTTTCCTCCGACATGTCACATTTATCTTCAGCGGGAAAAAAGCGCTGTAAAAAAAAAAAACCCAACAACCTCAAACTGCGAGTCCATTCATATCAAAAGATTAACTCTGATATGAAACTGCGTGAATTCATTCAAGTTTTTAAAGAGTCCAGTTGAAGGCTTTGTCTGACGCGCAGTGCGCACTGGTGCGTAATTTCTCCCCCGCGTGGCATCACACGTTTTCTGATTCGCTTAGCTCCATGGTTCTCAAAATGTGGTATGTGTACCACCTGTGGTACATGAGCTTCCTCTAGTGGTACTTGGAGGAAAATACTGTTATACTATATATAATTTTCACCAGAGTGTGTACAAAATTAAAATAATAATAATTAGAATAATCAGAGTCACCTTATCAATCACAATTTATCTAATTTGGCTATACCAGTGTGTGAAGCATATGTGAGGAAGAGGATGATGATGAGAGAGCAAATGATCTTTTAACATTGGTGATAATGGTGTTACTTCAAGAGTTCAATATTTTCTCAGCTGGCACTTGGCAACATTTTCACGTAAGACAAATTATGCAAAGCAATAAAGGAAATGCAGATGGTGACCATCTTTCTGCAACAGTATCTCTGGTGCACTGTATAATTTCCATCTCTTGAAATAATGAAATAAATACATAACTTGTCACAATAATGAGACAGTATCTCACAGAATAAGGGACTCTCTTATCTTTTATGAAAAACAACTAATTATTAAATAAATAGTAAATGTGGATTCTTAAAATGGTTCTAAAACCATATCATCCAAATAATTGTTTATTTTTTTCTTGTTAGATGAAAAGCACTTCCTGTATGGATCAAGATGTGCAAATTTACCTTTCACTTTTTGCTCCATATGTCTTAATTTGTTCATTGCTTAGTCAGAGGAATAAATATAAATATTTTAGTTTCTCATTTTTGCATTTTTTCACCTCTTAAAGCTTTATCTTAGCATTTTCTTCCCTCTTTGTTATTGAGGGCTTGACAACAATGGATGGCACACTTTATAAGTTCATATGAGACATATTTTGTGTCGGTGATCATGGGCTTTGGATTAACTGATTGCTGTCCATGTAAACAAAGTAATAATTTCAGCAGTACTCTATCCTCCATGAATACATTTATGAAAAAAAAAAACTTTAGTAAAAATCAGGTGTTGGGTATTTGTATTCCCTTCCCTTCCCTCCTTTTTAATGACACTTATTTTCTTTACTACACCCTTTCAAATAACCTTTAGACATCTTCAGATTGTTGAAAAAAAAAAGACAGATCACTACAGTTGTCGAATTCAATGGTTAAACCAAAAAGAGACTGCTGTAAACATTTGAAATTAGACTTATTATTTATAATACCATTGTAATCAGTATTCAGCGCTCTGGTTGTATTTCAGCTCAAGCCTAGAAGCTCCTGAGAGAAAGGTTACCTTTTGTAGATACAAAGCAATTTCGGCTTTATAATTTGTAGGACTCCAGCTCCCTTTGTGCAGCAGTTACCTTTATCATAGAGTTTGACAAATACAATCATTTATTTCACTCTACTTCTAAAAATTAGCACTGGACACACACAAAAAAAAATAAACGTTCAAAAATGCTTGTCTGTGTTTGAAAAACAATTTTTACTAATACTGTTGGAGTGTTCAAAATACCATGATCAGACACTGACACATGAAGTGTTTTCTTTACATATAATGGTATCAAACTGTTGCTATTAGAAAAAAAGCATTCCATTCTATGAAAACGTGTCCACCTGTAAAACATACAAGGAACATAATTTACGGACATACTGTACAGACTCAAATGCAGTCTGGACACAAAGCACCGAAAAAGCAAAGTAACAAAGAACTGAATGTAAAACTGATGTGCTATTAAAATAAAACTGTATCAAAATGTTAACACACAATCAAAGTGTAGTCCATGTCAGCTGATGTGTTTATAAAAAGCAGTGCTTAAAGGAAACGTTGCTCATTGTGAATATGCTGCATTGCAATCCAGTAAAACAATAAATCTGAAAAAAAATTCAGTTCCATTGCCACATCTGATTTATGTCTCAAAGATGTAAATACAAAAAAAACCAAAAAAACAAAGTAATCCCTATAGCTAGAGACATAAAAACCGCAGTGGATGATTCAGATGGACTGAACTCAGTATCAGTGGCAGAAAGATCTGCGGTGTGTCCTTGCTGAGTGATTCTGTCCTTTCCCCATCATCAAAAATTGAAAAACCTTTGGAGCCAGACACCCAGTGTGGTGTTACATACCAGTGCCTCAGTGACATAAAGATGGCCACAGCTTTGACACAGTCCTTCAGTGGTTCCATGATCCAATCCTCCAGGCACGCAGACAAACAGAAAGGGACATTTCCAACGCAGGTGAACTTGCAACGCCTCGGAGCAGTTTACTCTCTCTGGGGTACAAACGCTTGCTTGATCTCGGCTCATTTTAGATCCATGTTCAGTTCATACCCCGGTACCCAGAACCCTCAGGTGGGCTTCTTGGGTCTTGTTAATGCAAAGGACATGGCAGATCAGTGACATTTCACAATCCCACTTGTCACCTTTCTGCAATATTAATGAAGAAGGAGCAGACCTGCATGGCAGCTACATTTCCAGGCCCTCCGATTCCTACACAGTCACATTGCAGAGCTGCTATAGTAATAATAATAATAATAACAATAACAATAACAATAATAATCCATCCATACATCTTCTACCGCTTTATCCTCCACATGAGGGTCGCGGGGGTGCTGTGCCAATCCCAGCTGACATAGGGCGAAAGACGGGGTACACCCTGGACAGATTGCCAGTCCATCACAGGGACACATATAGAGACTAACAATAATAATAATAGTAATAGTAATAAAATAGAATAATACTAATACTACCACTACAGGGTGTTTTTGTTTTTCAGTGGTTGTAGCAAGACTACACACAGCTTCAATTGAAAAAAAACCTTGAGCTGCAAATGAACGAGAGGTGTAACTCCTGAACTCTCCTCTGTTCTCATCTGTCATGACACAGTCACTCATGGAAAGGTTTCCCTTCTTCTCCTCCACAGAAAGATGTCAGGCCCACATGATAATAAGACTACCCTTATAGAGAATGTATAAGTGGTATATAATTGGATTATAGCAGAGGTGTGCGAAGGAAAGGAAAGAGGAGAGGGAGAGGCGGTACTGCGACATTACAGATGTCAACCATCATAAAACATGAAAGAATTATGGTCACATAGGACTGAGAAAGAAAAAGAGCAAGTTGAAGGGAAGAGAAGACGGAGGCAGCTATGTAGTGTTATGGATGTCAACTGCCACAAAACACCACAGGAGAAGAATGTATATAATTAGATTTGTTCCTAGGTTGTTAACTCTTATAAATAATGAATAAGATTCATAACACGTTGGATAAAAAGGGCAACAGTGATTATTTGTTGCATGCCAAATAGTGAGCTCATATGTTTAACCATTTATAATTAGTTAACATTTGTAAGATTAATTATGTGGTAAGTAGCCACATGATCTTGCCAAATAGTGAGACCGTATCAAGGAGTGAAATCTGTCTGGTCTTTATTTCTTTATTAATTATTCATTAAGTGTTAATTATCAATTTGTAAACCGTCTATAAAAGGTATTATTGTTGAAAGTGGTACCGACATTTTGGCAAACACATTCTCACACATCGTCTCCAGTCACTCTCCTTCATAAAGATAAGTTGACATGGCAAAAAAAAAGAAAAGTGAAATAGTTTCAAACAACAAATGTAAAATTTCTACATCACTTCATGTAGTAAAAAGTGTCTGGCACAGTGCACTGCGTGGCAATAAATACAGAATATAAATACTTTACATGTACCTGAGCTCAGACTCGTAGCACCATTCAGAGACAGAGCACCAAAGGGACACGGCAGGCCTCCTGATTCAAAAGTTCAGGGACACCACCATACGTTTGTTTTTTGTAAGGTTTTCAGAGCTTTTGTATAGTGCAATATCTTTAGTGTCTCAATTACAACAATGTCCCTTTTGGCCAAAGTCTCAGCTGCTGTATTTGACGTTGGCAATTTTGCAAGGCTTTGGTAGTGCTGGAGGTTTTTTGGGACTGGGTCTGCAGAGAAGGAGAAAAGTGAAGTAAAATGATGTCTTTTTTGAGACACGCTAGCTTCATTGTTGTTTAAATGAATTCAGGCAAGACTGGAACCCACCTGTTGGGGTGTGGGGTAGGTCGAACAGGTCTAGGTACACAAGGTTTTGGTGTTGGGCCACAAACAGCAGAAGGCCCTTGGACGACGGTGTGGCTCTTCATTACAGTTGGACTTCGAACCAGACGAGAAGTTCTTGGATCAGCAGGAAGGGGCTTTTGAGGAGGACTGGGCTTCTCCAACTCCTGACAAAGGAGACACACATACACATAATGACAGAGATTCTCCAGCAGGTGGCACTCAGAGTCAGACAGTGAGCGCAACGTGGTCTGCTTGTGTCCTTGTCTCAGATGCATCGGGGCAGTTCTGCCCAAGCAACTAATTTGCAATGTGGTTTTAATCTTTCCTAGAGGACTGAGGTCACTAAAAAAGGCCTACTACGCTAGCCCCCATCTGGTCTCCATTCACTTCCTCTTCACCACGGTTGGAGGAAAACCCCCTAAAACATCACAGAGAGGAAGGAGCCTCACGGTCAAATCTCAGATGTCTTACCTTTATATCCATAAGTTTAAATGTCATCAAGTATCATGCAGTTTAAAATACTGCCCTGCAGTGGGGCCTGGCTCGTGCTCCAGTCTAAAATACCAGGACAATACCAAGTGAAGTGAAGTGCAGTGCAGGGAAATGAATGGAGCATGTGCTATAAGGTGATTATGGCCAAAAAAAATGTTCCTGCAGGTTCAGCAGAGAGTAACTAAACCCATATCTCACAAACCCAAGTCGAAAACCTGCTGGCTCCATCAGGTTTCCATGCCCCCAGCAGAGAACTTCCTCTCTGTGTGTGTATGTGTGTGTGATGGGGGATTGGTGGAAAGGCTTTGTCAAAATGTCTCAAAGCTGCCAAACAGCTGCTAAAGATACTGCTGGTGAAGTCTGTAGCCAACAGGAATCACTTTCACTTCTCCACTTTTGACATCGACTATGAGCATCTGAGAGAGCTAAAATCAACGTCTTGTCGGGGGTCAAAACCCCGCCAAGCACCGCTGCATCCTCACCTGTTTTACTGGTGTAGCAACGCCAGCAGCGTTTGAAAGAAGTGAGTGTCGGTATTGAAAGTGCATATGCAGTGCAAGGCTCAGAACAAACCAGGGGAGCTATTTTTGGTGTGACAGTGGTGAGCACCGGTGACTCACAATAAGAAGGTTGGTGGCTTGAATCCTGGTTGGATGGGGGCGTTTCTGTGTGGTGTTTGCAAGTGTGGGTGGGTTTTCTCCAGGTACTCTGGCCTCCTCCCACAGTCCAAAGATGTGCAGATTGGTGTTAGGTTAAATGGAAACTCTAAATTGATTGTAGGAGTAAATAGATGTTTGTTTCTGTGTGCCTCTCACATGATATCAGCTGGGATTGGTTGGAGCTCTCCACGCATCCCTCAAAGGATAAGTGGGAGAGAATGAGTGAATGGTGTATTTTGCTTTGTCGTGTGTTTCCCAATTTATTTGAAATCTCTAAATAGACTAGTGTGTGTGTGAGTGGTTGTTTGTCTCTGTAAAATTGCCCTGCCTGACCCTCGTGTGTGCGATAAAGCTGTAGAAAATGGATGAATGGATGGGTTTCAAAATTAAAAAACTGGTCATACAAAAGTAGAATGTTACCTTGACCATTTAACATTTAGAAATAAGCAAATAAACAGTATTGCAAAAACATCTTTTGTACACCAAAATGAGTGGGTATACTGTATACAGGATTTGAAACCAGGGTGAAGCAACTAAAAAAGGTCATTGATACCATTGCCATTGTCAGGTGGTGTTATTGTTCACCCCTGTGTCATCCATGCATTAACTGTGACTTCATGAACATTACAGCTTACAGACGGACGTTTCTTTTTTCAAGTATAAGTAATTTAAGTATCAAGTATTTCTCAAGTTCAAATATTGAGGGTTGCTATAAACATTAATGCTATGCACATTATAGCGTCGCTGGCAAAACTAAAGCAGACAAAGAAGAATTCAATGTGCTCTCTTTTTTTGACCAGCGGGAATATCACAGGAATGACAAAAATGCTCTTTGTGTTGTGTTTTAAAGCTAGCTTCTGTGAGCCCCTTCGTTAATGTGGACAGGACTAAAATGTCATTATCTGTTTAACACACCTCTAATTAGCCTGATAGTGGCGTGGCATGTCTTTGACCTCAGCTTCCCCCGTGGCTTCATTGTCAGTGCACTTCTAAAAGACGAGACCGTGCTTGCTGACATAAATTGCAGTCAGCTTGGGGGTTCGTCTCCGTCTGGAACTCATCACTGATCTTTTGTTCACATTTTGTCCCTCTCTGTTTTTACTTATCCGCTTGTTTGCACACCCTGCAGCTGATAATTACTTTCATTTGTGCAAAAATCTCTTTTATTTGTTGTTGTTGTTGTTGTTGTTGTTGATAACCACATTTTTACAAGTTAACTGTAAAAGGCAGCGTCTCCACATTTGAGGGCCTCGAGCAAGTATGTAAAACACATCAATTAACTGCCAATCATTATCTCGAGCCTCCCTCCGTCCCTTTATCACTTTGCATTTCTACCTCTACTCATTTGTCGCTCTCCTCTCTTGCCCCTAGAATATGTCAGACCGGATCAAAGGCAAATAAGAATCTTTGAGAATCAGGGAGTGAGAAGATTTTACACCAGGAACCTCTGGCTTTCTACAAAAGCTATAACCAAATTCTATACTAGGGCAGCAACTTTATCACCAGGTCTTATTTGGACATACTTGCACACTCCAGTCTCTGTTACATCTTTGTCTCCCCTCCTTTAAGAGTTTCTATTATTTATGTGGTGGTTTGTGTTGTAGAATTCAATTTGGATGGCACTACTCCCTGGGTTAACCTCGTTATTTTATGGGACTGTGCATAACTGTCAACATGCATATACTTTTATGGGGCACGAAAGAACCATGAAAACAGTTGACATCACCATCATCTGAAGGTGGAGTGAAACATAGTTTGCCTGCACTGTTGTTATGAACTGTAATAGTGAGTGAAAGTGGAGTTATCGCAGCGAATAACATAACAATAAAATAAAACGGTAAACTAATGGTGACAGCGAA
The DNA here is from genome assembly GCF_958295425.1 of Solea solea. Classification (NCBI taxonomy): domain Eukaryota; kingdom Metazoa; phylum Chordata; class Actinopteri; order Pleuronectiformes; family Soleidae; genus Solea; species Solea solea. The sequence continues at coordinate 12,174,050 of NC_081154.1, read as the reverse complement.
CGCACTCACCATGACCATCCTGCAGGAGTTTTGGTGCAGTGCACTGCGAAACGATGCCCCCCTGGGCGTGACATGGTTATGTGGTGGAGGACTTCGGTGAGGCGGAGGCACCAGCGGTCTCAGTTGTCCAGGACCAGGAGACAGGGACACGGAGAGAGAGAGCGGGACGGGGTGGCTGAGGTGAACCGGAGGGCACTGGGGCAGTCTGCGCAGGCTGTGGGAGGGGTAGGATGCTGGCGGATGCACCGCCTCTGGCCCTCGATGAGGAGGCTGCAGAGAGATGAAAGACAGAGCCCAAGGAGTCAGTCAGACGAGAACACGTCTGCTTTTCATCAGAAACAGTCATGTTAACCTCCTCCTCTTCCTCCACTCGTCTTCCTGATGCTGTCAAAGATAGATAAATCAAACGCTCCTGTCTCCCTGCTTGCTTTTCTTCCTTTAAGCTGCAGTGCTTAACCTTTGGTGATTTTTTTTGTTGTTATTCCCGAATGTTTCGTCTTCGTGCACAGAAACAATGTAACAATATAATATCACTTGTATGGGTCCCTTTATGTGTTTATACCAGCAGTGCAGGGGTGAGCAGGAGTTCCGTGTTTATTCCCTCAAACTGTTGAATAAACAGGTTTTTTGGACCCATAGAATTCACAATAAAGGAATCCCCTGAGGTCTTAACACTGCTATACTGACCAGATCAGACACAAAAACTGAGTCCACCTCATATTTAGACCCCGTGAGAACTGCACCGCTCAAAACTCACACAATGTAACACAGAACAGGCTTTTGAACACATGCAGTCCTGCCGTCCTTACACAGCGCTCGACTGGAAAATGACCTCACCTGCACTGCGCTTACACAAAGCAGCCTCGCATCCTTTCTCTTCTTGCCGTTGACCCCAAATGAAAACCACATGCAACTAACTGAAAACACCAATCCCATGGTAATGTACACCAGCTTGCCTCCCTCGTGTGCCACCCACCCCTGCAACACAAATGTCAATTTTGGTCTCATTTCAGCACCCCCTAACTCCATCGATCACAGGTCACTTCCCATTATAAAGCATGTCAGGGCACTAATGCAGTAGTTAAGGCCCACAGTGATGTAGGCACACGAGTCATTACAGCAGAAATCCTTGCTCTGTCTTGCAATTATCAGGGTGACAAGATGATTTTATAGCTCAAGTAAGTGGCCGCCACTGACATTGCTTATATGGGCAAAGACGCAGATTTGACAGTTTCCCTTAATGCGCAGCTGTTAATGACAAGAAATATATTCAAGTGTCGCGAACACACTGTTCACCACACGCTTCATTATCGCTACCTCCTCAACATGTCTATATAGAGGGGGATGATTTAATTGGATTTGAATGAGCTGCCACTTGTGTGAAAACAACACGTCAATCCTGCAGAGAATGATTTGTGGCGCGGAAACAGCTGCGGCTCTCTGGAAGAGTACAGCACTGATATTCCTCCGTTTGTACACGTTGCACTAAAGTCGCATCTGTCTGCAATGTAGTCTGTGAGCTGTGAACCACTGACCTTAAAGATGGTGGCTCTGTGTGGCGGAGGCGGAGCCGGTCCAGACGCAGAAGTTGCTCTCACTGATGAAGGCTGGTTTGGAGTGGATGGTCCGCTGACAGCTGCACTTACTGATCTGGAATACCAATAACAAATTATAATGATGCTAATTACACACTGTATCACATTAGTTACAAAGCTAATGTATTCCAAATTATAAAATGAAAATAAATTATCTACAGTAATTGACTTCAAACTGTGACCAGTTGAAAAATGTTCCAACTCAGCAGCAGCCGTGATGGATATTCAAGCAGTTTCAAACACTGTTACATTAAAAAGGTTTTTTGGGATGAAAAAAAAAACAAAAAACTGTTTATTTGCCACTTTCTGGGGAAAAAGTACCTTAGTTTCTCGATTGGGTTCTTTTTAGTGGTGAGGAGCAGACCCAGAAGATTCTTTCTCTTAATGCAGATGATCAGAGCAGCGCCCAGCACAGTGAGGAGAGCCACCAGGATGCCCACTGTCAGGATCCCACTGCCTGTTCAGAAAATAACACTCTATCTGTCATTATGTCTGCAGATTCATCTTTCTTTGTTTTGCTTTCGGCTCTGCAAATGCTGGAGATTCTTATGACTCTTTTTGTGACGACAAACACTCCATTCTCAAACCATGACCTGACGTGACCTGAGTTGCCATAGATCATCCGTTTGACATGTTTTGTTACTGTTACCTGTTAATCTGACGGGGCCGCTGTCCACACTCCCTCCAAAACCTGTCTTGTCACAAAAGGGAGGCGCCCATTGAGCCTCACAGTGACAGTTTTTGTTGTTGTTGCACACCTGTAATATATTAAAAAGGACAAATAACTGTTGGATCATTGGCTTTTTCATCCTACACATAGTTCTGCACTCCTGTAACATGCGGTAACATCTGCACTTATATAGTTCCTTTACATAGACCAATAGGTAAAAAGTTGTGTTTCTCCATTGGCAATTACTCAATTAATTTATTTGCAAAAGTACAAACAATGTGTAAATTTGGTTCCTCTGAGATCCAGGAGCCCAAACTGAGAATCTTAATGAGAATATTTTGAATATTTGCTTGATACATGAGTTCAAATAAAACTTATCCATTGTCAATAAAACTCAAAATGTTTTTCTTTCCTGTGTCATTTCAGCTCACAGACACCACAGTCAACAAATACTCATGGAGCAGATTGCAGGACTCCCCAGCAGGATAATACAGAGCAGGTGAGGGCCTCATTCCAAGGCAACATCTTGATCTAATCTGTGCATGTGTTGGTGCCTGGACTCCTCGAGGAGCAACATCATTTTATTTCTCTGCGTAAAACTGTCCTTGGAGCTTAACAGATATGTCTTAATTGGATAGGCGCTCACAAATGTGAATGTATAACAACTGGAGATGTTTCATTTCAAGAGGCAGTAAAAAAGGGGTTTCCTCTGTAGCTCTGATGAAGGGAAAAACTTAGCCAGTCACACAACCTGCGGGACCTACCAGCAGAACTTAAGAGTAATACTAAAAAATACACATTTCATTTTTAATAGGACCACCCATAGATTTTTTCACATAAGTTCAATAACCATGCTCAAAATGTCAAAATGTGTGTCACTGCTCCCAGGATTTAGCCAAACAAAGCACGGGCCTCATATTTCAACACAAGTTTGTAGGGACAAGGACAGCGGCTGGAGAGTATGATGAATGGCACTTAAGGCCGAACATAAATAAAGCCATTATAACTAATTGATTGAGCCTTTCAACATTGATTGATTGCAAGGCAGTGCATGTATGTCTCCCTGCTGTCAGTATAACATGTCACAGCTCAACAGATCGTGTGTATGAAGGGAGGTCGGAGCATTTTAAGCAGACAGCTAAACGTGGTGATGGTTTCGTTTGAGACGGACACATATTCCATTTGTCTTTCATGCTGCCAGAAAAAGAATTGAAAGGTGTCCCACTCACCCCGCGTCCGCTGCACTTCGCCGAACAGTCGTGCACACCGAAAACACTGACGTTCCGGCACTGGCGATTGAGACACATCTAAGAAAGATAAACACATTTGAGCACAAGAATATTACAGTATTGTTTTTTTAAATGTTTTAAGATAAAGTTCAAGCAGATCCAACTTGTACCTTTTTTTTTAATTTACCACTGAAAGACCTCTTCAGGTGTAAGCATATTTTGGAAGATACTCAGTGTCTCTTCTGGATATATTCATGCTGTGAGTAAAGACTTAGTGAATAATAGTGAGGCCAGAAAAATGCCAAGAACTTTACAGATGAGGAGGAACGCCGGTTCTTCCTTTACAAGACAAGTAAATTAGACTAAATGGATCTGTGAATGTATCGCTGAAGTGACAATGTTTAAATCAATGAGCAATGCATGATGCCAAAAAGGCTATAATCATCGGTCAGTTAAGTGTCTGGGGCGGTGCGAGCCTGAAATGACAACAGGACACACCCTGAAAACCACTTCAACATCTTAGTCATGACCTGTCACATCACAAGTCAGCCATTATAGGAGAGATATTATATTAAAGATGTTCGAAAAATACTCCATTACAAATGACAGTCCCGTCTTTCTCTTTCTGCGTCTCTAGAGGTTTCTCAGGTTGATGAATCTTGTCAGCATTACTGTGATAAAAACCATCTCGAGCATCTGTTCTCACCATTTCCTCTCCACACTTGGTGCCCGTCAGCACCAGGCCGGGGTCAGGCATGTCATCGCCCAAGTACACGTGTGTACCTCGGCACAGTATCCTTCCCCCTTCCTTCAGGGGTATGTTTGTTTCTATGGAAACAGCATTGGTGCCAATTACTGGGCGGCTAGCTCCTCCTTGACACTGGATTTTGCCACATTTAGCATCCCTGCAAACAGAACAAACAACACAGGAGACTCACAATGTGATAATTGAATAACATGTTCCCGTGTTTCTCCCAAATGCATAGATATGAGATTATTTTTACTCTCACTCTTTCTATGCAGTTAGAGAGGCGACAGAAGAGGCTGCTTGTTTGTGTTGTTTTCAGACCACAGACTCAAAGACTGTGTAACTCGCTGCATTCAACAAAGAGACACAACTAGGACTGCAGCTAATTATCATTTGGATAATTTCATGGGATTTTTTTAATTCATAGTTTATGACCACATGTTGCCATAGCCCAGTCTTGCACCGTACGTAACACTGTGTGTTGTACAGTCAATAAGGAGTCAAAAAAAAGGAGCAGTTTAAAATAGTAAAAAAAAAGAAGCAAAGTAGTCCAGAGACTTCTCACATTTAAGAGGTTGCTGCCAATTTGGCAGTTTTGCTCTTTTAATTACTTAAAAAACAACAATCGCTGAATCAGCTGAATGTTTCAGGACTAAGGTCAGTCATATATAGTATATTAATACGAGTCTCTTGCAATAAAAACGTGTGATTTAAAAGGTCCAGTGTGTAATGCTTAGGAGGGTTTACTGGCAGAAAATGAATATAGCACTTATTGGTATGTTTGTATACAGTAAGTGTATAATCATTCTAAAATAAAAATTGTTAGGTTTCAGTAGCCTTAGCCTTTTCTATGTTCTTAAGGCGAGGGCTTTGTGTTGACGAAGTTGCCAGGTTGCGCAATTGCCCGAATGGTTAAACCAGCGAGAGGGTGTGGTTAGGAGCTTTGGGGGGAGCTTGGAGCACATTTAATCTCAGGATTTAATCTGGACATAAGACCTAAGATAAATTGTTCATTATCCCTGACTGTGGGAGACTGGAGGAAAACTCACCAGCAAGGAGTCACCATCTGTCCCACAACCTGCGCTCACCTATCTCGCTTGTTCACTGTAGACAACTGGGTAGAGTTTGTGTGCACCATCCTGTGAATAGTGCTGTTATGTGCTGTCTTGGTATCTCCGTCCTCTGCTGTCTTCGCCTTTGCCTTGAAATGTCGCTCTTGAAAAGGCATGTCGTCCTCTCTGGCTGAGCGCCATTTGTTCCCCCCCCCCCCCACATTTTGCCTGACTAAAAATAAAAATGCTATCATAACAGCGTGCATTTTGCATTTTTGAAACCGGATGGTCATTATGCAGATGAAAAAGAAAGAAGGAATGTGATGGCCACCATAGTGCCCTGAAATGCTCGGGAAAGGACGGGGTGAGCAAAGGAGTCCTCCATTTGTTACAATCTGCAGTAACACCATGAGATGTCACTAATTCGTACACACAGCACCCTCAAAAGGGTTCACTTGTGCTCATTAAGCCAAATTCTTGACACAATATTCTCTTGTAATGCAGACATCAGGTCTTACCGTGCTTCACATTTGGCAAAGGAGCCTTTGGAGTCCTTGCCACAGTTGCCATAAGGGTCACCAGCTGAGTTGACCTTTTCGAAGCAGATTCCTGGAGCTGGCTTGGCTCCTATCACACATGATCATACATTCATTATTTTTGAAAAATGGCGACCACAATAGAAACATGTACTTATTGTGTGAGCGGTGCAGTGGAGCCCTCAGTGTACCTTGTCCCCACAGTGTGATACACTGCTGCTCGTGGGTCTGGCAGATGCCGTTGTAACAGTAGCCGTCCACGCCGTGGCAGGCGTGGCCGTCGTGCAGGTAGACATTGGCGGGACAGTGAGGGCTGGTGCCATTGCAGAACTCTGGCAGGTCACATGAGTTACTCGAGTCACGGCATGGCGTGCCTGCCGGCTTCAGCTGCAACATTGAAAAACCGACATGACGGAGGCTTATAGACACAGTGGTGTAGCAACAATGTAAGCAAAGCAGGGACCCAAGCCTGGGGGCCCGAGCTGAGGGGGGGGGGGGGTTGTCTGAAGAACAGCTGATTACATTAGTCCATGACAACTTTGTGAGAAATCCCCTTAAATTTTATGATAGGCTATGAACAAGAGACTGCAAAGACACCATGGTTGGAAAACTCCTAACTCAAACATAAAACTCAAATAAAACTTGCAGGGAGCTGAGAAGAGAACTGGAGAACTATCCTCTAAAGTTTATTACTGGTGTTGATTTAAGACTCAGGGTAATAAGGCAAAACGTCTTAATGCCAAGATGCTTTTGAATCAACTGTCATGATTTTTTTTTTTTTACCTGACAGTCCTGGCAGCATTGTCCGTGTGCACAGACAGCATCCCCCTTTAGAGTGCACGTGGTAGCGTTGCAGCAGGGATTCATACATTCCTACAGATGGGAAATGAAATGAGAAAGTAAGCTTAAAATGTAACTCAAAATAAATGGATCATATTTCACCTCAGAGGTGGCGCTTAGACTTTGTTATCAGGAAGATTGCAACCTAGCAGGACGGCATTCAGCAGCAGGTGGAAAAACCTTGGCAGGGAAGAGAAAACTGCATTTTCTACTATTCTAAAAATAACGTTTCCATCTGACAGGACTTACAACTTCATTCAGACCTCTGTAGCCGTGACCTGATGGTAAGGGAAATTGAAAAACCGGGAGAAAAGTAAAGGGCAAAACAATTTAAATGTTGCGTAACCTAGAGGAGTTGGCTTTTAAAAGTAATGCAAAGGTCACGGCACCATGCCAAGCATGATGTGATGTTAAAACTGATAAAAAAAACTATTTATATCTGTAAATCAGGTCAATCCTTCGGGATTGATCCCATACATGTTGTAGTGTCATAAACATAGACTGCAAATAAAAATGGATGTAGTCTATCAGTTGGAAAAGCAAAGCCTAAGAAGTAGGATGGCAGCAGCAGTAACGTTGATGGTTTTAAAGGAAAATGAGCCTTCTTTTCACTTTATTTTTTATCGTCAATAAACATTATCCCGAGGAGTTAATGATCTCAGTCGCTAGGTTTAGATCCTCTCCAATACACCATGATGTTATTTTTAAAATGATGTTCCCATTTAGAGCAATGAGCACATACGAGTGGACACTTCCACTATACCATCTTCTGTCCTAGCACTTACCCTAACCCCCTCACCTGCTTGGATCCACCTCAGCACTCTCACCCACCCTCCGTCAGTCCACTGTTCCTATCTAGTGGAGTTCTTTCCAAGACTTCTTCTATGTAGCGTATTCCTCTTCTGTAAGTCACTTAGCATAAAAGCGTCTGCTAAATGCTTAAATGTAAATGTCTGAACTTAACATGCGACATTCAAATAACCAAAGTCAAGGCCTGAAAACTTTCATTTTGCAACTGGAAGACTATGGCAATTTTTATATAGTTTTTTCAGGAAGTTCCATTATTCAGTTATTGTTTTTCCTATCTCAAGTCATCCATCCATCCATTAAACAAAGCCCAACCCTAGGATAAATCTCAACATAAAATGTAATTTCTTTCTTTATAAGCACCCACAACAGTGGGATCGTAAAAAAAACAAAAACATAACATACTGCACACGTTTATTTGCAGTGCTGCGTAGCCAAGTTGTCTTATTTCGATATCTGTTTAAAGTATTAGTGCTGCAACCGTGTGATCAGCCATTCACACCTACTTCTTCTGTGCTGCAGCCAGAACTCAGATTGAATATCTCGAAGAAAAAGCAAGACCTTGAAACACGTTTAATATTAAATGTGAGAGGTGTATCACAGGATTTTAAATCATTCTAAAAAAGAAATATTTTCTTGATGCTGGCTTTTATCGCGAGCCGTGCCCTGCACCAAGTCTGCAGCTCTCGGTGTTCTGATACAGGTGGAAGCAGGTGCACCCTTGAGTCAGGGCTCAGCGTGTGAGCTCACACAGAATTGCTGTGTGCACCTGAGGGTCAGCTCTCTTTCCCTCTTGCCATTGAAGTCTGAGCTCACTGTACAGCCTGAGTGAAGTAAGACTGTCATGCAGGGCCTTCCAGACCTGCTTTCAGCCTGAAAACCATTAGGGACTTTCTCATGGACTCTTGGGCCAAAGGACGCAGATGAATCACGCTGAAAAGAAGTAGCCTGTGATTGTGAGGACTAGGACCCGGCCTTTTTTTCCCCCTTAATGAGGCTTTTAATGGTGGAGAGAGGTGTTGTTCATTTTGCCTGTTGCTGCTCAGCTCTGTGGAGAGCATTATTATCGCTGCTGGCTCAGGCCTGTGGGACTTTGTTCTTTGTTTTGAAGGACAAGGCCACTTTCAGTCTGACCCTGGCTGGAGCCTGAACAGCTCACAGGGAAGAAGAGAAAAAAAGAATCACTGGGCATGAAGGTGTAAACAAATGGTGAAAAAATACAAAGAAGCTCACTCATGTCATGCAGCCCATTATATAATTCAAACTGTCCTTCCAAGTCAGAATAGATGGCTCCTTCATATTTCATGGTTTTGTTTCGCGTCTCTGTCGATCGCGTCACAGTTATCTGTTCTATCGTCCCGCAGTCAGAGCTGTTGGCAACATGTGCCATCATTACGTATGTGCATGCCAATGCAGATGCCTTTAAATAATTCATAAGTTGACAGGGTGAAGCTGTCAGTGATGTTTCCACTCAGTGAGTTGTACCACGATCACACAGTCCTCCTCCTCCCGAACACTTCCTCGGTGCAGAGAAGGAATAAATTCACATGTTTATTTTCTAACGCCTGTGTTTGTACTACTAGAGAGCAAAAAGTAAAAAATAAATAAAAATAAATAAACACATTCATTTTCTGCATAGAGAGTTTAGCCATAATATTGTAACCATCCAAGGGAAACTCACCAAAATGGTATATGCTCCTGTAAGAAGCCATAACACCATCATATAAAATCCAAGTCAATTTGAAGAGAAACATGTTTCATTTGTGATGTCAAAAGGGAAAACACTACGCCACTGACAGTCCTTAGTTCTAACAACATCTTTGATTAGTGGGACACACTCTTATGTTAACCACAACTGCAAACATGGTGTTGGCTCATGTGTGCTACAATGAGATTGTTCAGCTCTTTGTTGCCTTTACCACATGCAGTACAAAAAGTCATTCCCAGGTCGCAGGAGATTTATTTTTGGGGTCTCCAAATAACGTTGCCAATTTCATTTTTTCCCACCCTTTCAAGTCTGATTTATGTGTTGATGCTTTCAACAACATGCGGAACAGATACAGTATAAATAGCCAGAGACTTTATTATATTATTCGAAAAACTTTCTCTTGTCATGATTTAAATGGTGAACTGGGTCACGATGGCTTTTCCCCTTATTAAAAGTTTGGGAAAGTAGACCCAATGCAAAACAAACAAGCTTAAATTCAAGAGGACGCAAGCCTTTGCTCTTGGAATAATCATGTACACTGTTTCGTCCCTTTGCTTTTTTGTCACATAATTGTATAATTTTTGCTCATAATCAGATGTTTAATTGTCACCTTTCACCGTGTTGCTGGCTGACGTTGTTCCAGGCTTAAAAGGATTTGTATTGATGGAGGCACAGCCGTTTGGCAGTCACTGCTGCACTGTTTGTTTTCACTTTGGGAAGTGTTAGTTTGTGTCAGGCAAGTTGCAGAATCCCACACTGCTGCTCCTGCTTGGTTCATTTCTCAAATGTGGTAGATGTAATTAAAAATGATTCATGGCTAGTACTTACTGTATAGGAGAGATTTGCTTTCTGGCAGAAGTGACATACAGTAAAACAAGAGTGCTCAAGAATTATGGGATGCCTGGGATGAAAACAAAGAGTGTTTACCATGAGCTATATCATGCTCACCTCCAGTTCGCCACAGTCACACTCCTCTCCCTCCTCCACGTAGCCATTGCCACATTTCTGGCCACCGTAGAGCACTTTGACCTCAGGCATGTTGAAGAGACACATCCCGACGCCTTTGTCAAAACTGGCCGTCAGGTCCTTCTTGCTGCAGCTGCTGAACACGGTTGGGAACGGATACCTGCGAGCGACAGAGTCGACAGAGTCAGCGTTGGGACAACACCCTTGTGTTCCCCACGAGGGCCCTCTTCAGTGCGATGTAATCAGAGCTAATTGCTGCTAATCACAAAATCAATTAACCACTCGAGTTCAATACGCCCTCTCCAAAACTCAATCAGCATGTGAGACGCACAGGGCCCCACCGGCTTCTCCCTCCTCGGGGAGTGGGAGATCTGATAAGACATATTTTATGAGACAGTGAATCATAAAAACTCATACCAAAAAGTGCTTCCTTTGCAAGACTTGCAACACCCATAAATTTGGCCGAAACAGGGGGTTGTGTGTTTTTAATATTGTTTTTGGAGCAGACAGAGAGGGTGGTCTGCTGGATGGGGGGAAAGCACACAGCCCAGGGTTGTGTCTGCCAAAAGCTTTGTTACATACCTCATGTGGCTTTATTGAGCTTTTCTGTGATAATATAGTGCCTCGGTTGACAACGTGTGCATGTGTGTGTGAAGTGAACATGGATATGTGCGGCTCGTATTTTGCTCCCTATGTGTCTCTTCATAAAAAAAAACACCATATGAGGTTTTTAATACATCCACCCACATCAGGAACATTCAGCACATGCAGGCCAGAAAGGGTGAATCAGTACGTAATATTCACACTGTATCTGCTCTTAGAGATGAGAGCACGTGGGAGACATTAAGTGGGAGATCCAGGGCAACTTACTGTACAATCCCAAATGGTTTCTTTTACTTGGCTCTGTGAAAAACACTTGACTTTTCAAAATGCATGCTGTGAAGTGCACCATCAATTGTGTCTTTACAGCTCGACTACCTCTGCCACCCACTTGCCCATTTGGCCCTGTGGGCTCAAAGGGCTCATTTTCTCTCCTTAGCATGGGTCAGAGGGATCTTGTTTTTCTCCCCCCGTCACAGCAGTGAGAGCACTAACTCTACTGTAGTCAAGATAATAAATAAACGGAGCATGCAGCCAGCAACAGCAGCCGCAACCCACCCACAACAGATGGTTGTCAGGAGAAGGGAAGTCCAGATAAGCAAACTGTCATCACAGTAAATCAAACACACTCCATATATTCAGTCAGTGCATAATGCATTTTCCAAAATGACAGCAATGGAAATTGGCTAGTTAGTTTGCAAAGTGCTTCTGGTCTAGGAAATGACAGTGTTCAAAGGACAGCAAACATGTCATGATTGTTGTGGCACTGGCGAGATCAGTGCATCTTTTATTAAGCATGTTTAACAAAGAGCTTGTGCTTTAGGGCCGGTTTTATTCAGCCTGAGCTGTTGTGGCTTCACGGAGCAACACAAGCACAAACATGGTCCTTGATATAGTGTGACCATATTCAGTGGACCATTCTGGGACCCTTAGATGTGCTGCTCTTTCATGCTTGTGTGTCTACCTATTCTGTATCCCGGGCTGATTTTTCCATCTTTACTCATTACTCATTTTTGTACGTTTACACATTTTGGTTCTCAGAAAAATCAAACTTTATCTTTTCATCCACTTCATTTTTTGATTTCCTGCATTATAATTTAGTTTAAACTTTATTTTTGTAGGCACAAAATACAGATTAGAGAGGCAGATCAATCGTTGACCAAGTGTTGCTTAATAACTGTTTGCGTATCATTTGTTCATATTAAACTGTCATATTTTGTCCGATGGAGGAAAGAAAAATCAGCCAAAAACAATGGCCTTATACAAGGATTTCTAATGGTCCGCATCAGCCAAAGACCTTGAGCATGACAATTTGTATCTTACTGTTTATCTGTAGTTGTGAGAGACCCGTTGATCGAGTGACACACCGACAGACAGACCAGTGTTCAAACATAAATGTCGTGCTTTTGTGTTTTCTTAGCTGTTTTTGTATTTGAAGGCGAGTCAGAAGAGGACACAGCTGTAAATGTATGTAAAAGTGCAACACAATAATAGTTGTTTGGATTGTGATAAAAACTGGGACAATTTGGTTGTAAAAGTAAAAAAAAACTGGGACATTTTAGAGTTTAACAGACAATCCTGAAACAAACCGAGACACATTGGTGCCGTACCTTTGCAAGCTGATTACTGTCGCTCAATCAGAGTTTTAAAGAGTGCAACACGAGGTTAAATGAGGTGTAGTTCCACTTTGTTTTCATCTCCGAGGCTCTACCTTCAACTCATGATACATTTCGTCTTGGACGTTTTTTTGTCTCCTCATTTTTATGCCGCTCACTGTTGACAACAAGTGGTGTTTTTCTCCCCGATTGGGTTTCACATCCAGTATGACTCTGAATATGTCATGACACCGTGTGAGTGTTTTGACATGACCTCATTCTCGGCTCGCCTTTGATTTCCGTCATGTGTGAGGGCAGTTTACATCAACTCCTGCTGCTGACCCTGCTGACCTGCCCCCCCCTGCGCATCCACAGCCCCGCTGCTCTCTAACATCAGCACTAACCAGAGGTTGTGTCAGGTGAAAGTGGGCTACCTTGACACAGAACTACAGGCACTCCGGCTTAAAGCTAAATATCAGAGTGGATTTGTAGTGGAGAGGAAAAGAGCTGTAAGGAATGTCGTAGTAATTCCTGTCTGTGCACCTCAGGGGATCCTGCTGTGATGAACAGCTGTCAAGGCTGCTGTTCCAAAAGTCGGGCCACTTCCTTGGCCACCGCTGTTCTTCCTTTGCCCTTTGCCCCCAAATCCTGAGCCATAATTGCTCGCTCAAGTTGCACCCACTCTCTATGCAGCATCCATCCAATATCCATGAACTCAGCCCTGCTCTTCAGTTACCAGCGCATGCAATACATGACAAACAGTCACATCCTTGTTTTTGTTGTTTGTTTTTTTTTTGTTGTTTGTTAGATACATGAGCAGCTCGGGATCCAGCTGTTCTTTATGAGAGGCAATACAGAAATAATTGGTCTACCCTGCAACAGTGTGTGGGGGTGAGAGCAGGAATAATGACTGTGAAAAGTCAGAGGCATCGATGAATTACAGTCGATGGCATTTCACAGCTGCATTCCCCTGGGCTTGTAAAGCAGTTCCAGGGCCAGTCATCGTGTGCACATCTGGGGCTCACAGCAAACGAAACACTCAAGACAGCCACTCATCCCAAGGGAGTCTGGGCCCCCCACCTCAAAAGAAAAGACCTATCATGACCCTGTGACCTTCAGGGTTCTGCTCATCTTGTTCTACTTTTACAAAGGATGAGACGAGTTCACCTCTGCCTGATCCCAAAGACCGCAGTGCAGACCTGGGATCAACATCCTCCCAGTCACCCATTCACTGGCAGATCACGCTTTGAGAAGTTCTGAACACTCCCATTTCATCCTGAATGCGTCGTCAGATCTGATCAAAGAAACCACATTTGGAAGTGGTTTGAGGATGCATGTGACCACTCTCCTAAACATGCATGAATGCAATCCATCCTCGGGATGGATTAGAGACCACCTCATCAGCTGACGTCATCTGACTTACTGCAGTTTCGTTTTTCTTTTTCATCAGTGCCGTGTACCGTACATTCGTTTATTTGCAGCCGCTGCCACAATAGTCACGCTGGTTGTCATTGTCAAAAACCTCATTTTGTTCTTGCAACCAGTCATTACATGAGTGTGAGGTGCAGTGTGTAAGAATGAGTGACATGTAATGGTGAGACTGCAGATGATGGCCTTTGTACAGTATACCAGAATGGATAACATTGTTTTTCTAAATTTGCTAATTAGGCTTCTGCTTTAAAGTTCAGAACACATACTGTGGCTGGTTTGTCCATTCAGGCAAACCAGGCCCCTGTAAAGAAAAACCTTTGCCTAATGTACATAAAAAAGGCTTATTATAAGGCAACAAATATCACAATGTTTCTAGTTTTAGAGCAGTTATACACTTATGATGACAAACATCCTTATGAGTAGTATATTCAATTTCTGACAAACAACAAACAATGTTACTAGGGCTGAAACAATTACTCACTAAATCAATCGTCAACTATTTTTACATCGGTTTAAGTGTTTTTAAGGAATTTAGACAAGATTTCAAATTTTTCAGCTTCTTAAAAGGGAATATTTTCTGTTTTATTTGCTCCATATAATAAAGAAGTCATTAAAACTGAATATCATTTTTGATTTTTGGACAAAACAAGACATTTGAGAACATCATCCTTTCTAGGTTTGAGAAACACTGATCAACATTTTCTGACATTTTATGGACCAAACAATTATTCATTGAGAAAGTAATCAACAGATTAATCAATTATGTAAGTAATCGTTAGTTGCAGCCCTAAATGTTACGTACTAGACCTTTACGGCTGGCCTTGTGTAATGGGATCACTGAGGGTCACTGAGATGTTAATACCAGGCCTGTGTTCCAGTTCTTCTCCTGTTTGTCTCTTACTCACAGTCAGTGTTTGACAGTTGCTTCCTAAGCCTCAGAGGTTTCTGTAGACTGTACAAAGCCATCACTGCGACCACGCTGCAGCAAAAAGCCAGAAGCAAGTCTCACCTGGATCAGTGGAGGATCTGGTGATAAGAAACCACAGGACCTCTAAGATCTTACTGTACTACAGAGCTGATGTTTTTCAAACATCTCACAGAACTACTCCTTCTACAAGGAGGTAGATGAACTGTGACAGGCAACTCAGGGTTTTCTAAAGAGTTAAAGAATTTAAAGAAATAACCATGGAAGTGGGGCCACACGGTGGTGTAGTGGTTAGCACTCTCGCCTTGCAGCGAGAAGACCCGGGTTCGAGCCCCGGTTGGAACAAGGGCCTTTCTGCATGGAGTTTGCATGTTCTCCCTGTGTGTGCGTGGGTTCTCTCCGGGTTCTCCGGCTTCCTCCCACAGTCCAAAAACATGCAATGTGGGGATAGGTAAATTGGACAATCTAAATTGACCATAGGAGTGAGTGTGAGAGTGAATGGTTGTTTGTCTGTCTCTCTATGTGGCCCTGCGATGGACTGGCGAACTGTCCAGGGTGTACCCCGCCTATCGCCCGATGTAGCTGAGATTGGCACAGCACCCCCCGCGACCCTCTAGCAGAGGATAAAGCGGTAGATGATGACTGACTGACTGACCATGGAAGTGGAATGTCTGACTGTACACATCAGAAACAACATACTTTCCTTTCTGTCTCACTGTCCTTTGGCTATTGTACGTTTTTGAAAGGAGCACAAGCCAAAATTGTGTTATTTCGGAACACGTCTACAGATGTGCATCACAACGCTTTAACTGCTTGTGGCACTTTTGGCAGACATGTAGTAATGGGGGTAATGCTAATCATTTCCTGTTTATAAATGTGGCTAGGTTTAAACACAAAAAGGCAACTTGTTAGGGCCAGGAAACAAAAAAGCATGGTTTCCCCTCATTACATCGCAACATCCTCTCCATGAAAAAAGTCAGTCAAACATCCCCTCGACATGGAATAATCCACAACAAATCTGCAGTTGTTTGGACTTCAACTATAGTCTGCCCGCTTGATAGATGTCATGTTATGTTACATGGTTTTTTCCTCGCCATGAAACTGCACACACCGGTGCCCTGAGTCTAGTGACCTGTGGGACAGTTATGTGATGAACAGACAGACGTTCCTTGCATTTATAGCTCGATAATATCGCCAGTGCATGTTTATGTGTGACTTTGCAGCAGACCACAAATCCAAACTTTCTTTTATTTTTTTCACCAGCAATAAGAAGCAAAGAATGTGATTTAAATACACAACTCCCTTCAGCCCATATTTAGTTGGGCAGAGCTCCTTGCTTCAGGAAAAAAAAAACACCCAATATATGTGACATCTTTTCTGCCATAAAACCCCGATCGGGCTTTAAATCACATCCGCTGGCCACTCCAGTGACACATGTGCCAAATACGTTTCCATCATGATGAGAACATTTTGAACATACACAACACAAAATGTGCAAAAATCTTAATTTTTTTTATGACGTTTTGGAGCGGACCTCAATCTTCTGGCATGAATCTCCATACAAGCTAAATCAAACCTGACAACTGTGACTATGGTAACCAATTCATACTTGCCTCACAACACTCATTGAATATGAATTTTATGGCTTTCTTTGTGAACATAAGGACGGGGCTCTGGCCATTGACATTAGGTGATATGATCAGTTATGGCCTTTGGTGCCTGCCTGTCTGTCCTATGTTTGAGATACTGAAAAGCATTTTTACATTGATTTCCCTGTGGACCCAATTTAACAAGGCCTACTAGAGAGTTCCTGTTCTTCAGCAGGGCATGGGTCATATTTCCATGGCATGTCTTGGACATGCCTTTCTGTGATTCCTGATTATTTTATGACACAATACCTCAGTGTCTGTACAAAAATGTGCTCCAGTCATCACTTAGGAGCTGACCTATGAGGAAATCAACCCTGGTTGAATAAAGAATTCCTGGAATCTGTCTATCAATTAATAAATCAGCCTTTATGACACATGGCACAAATGATCTACATATTATCCATCAAAAAAATGTATATATACATTTATATAACAGTTTTGTTATGCAAAGTTGTTAGTTTAGTTTATTTTCACCACTTTTGGTGTGAATTGAGGACAGAAATTACATCATCTGCATCCATCTGGAAACCAGCTCCATTTTTCAAGTCTGTTGAATCATTTATAGGGCTTTCACACTGGTGTTAAGCCCATTTTCTTTGCGTATCATAAACCAGGCACCTGATTTGTTTCCGGGTTCACATAGTTAACGGCCCAACTTTGTTCATAAAAAACTGTCAGAATAATAGTAAACGACTAAGACAATCCACCCTAAAGACAGGTAACGATGGAAGTGCAGATACCCTGTGGAGTTCATGTGGTTGTGCACGTATTTGTTCCTGTGACTATGGAGTAGGAGTACGTGTTTTATAGGGAGATGTAATCTCAGAGGATGAGACATGCCAACATGTTCTCATTTAGACATAATGGGGCAGAGCGATGAATGATGAGGGGGGGGGACGCAACAATTGGCCGTGACCAGTGTGAGCAGGAAATAAGCAGTGCTCTGTGCAGATGTGCGGCTGGCACTGGGACAGCTAACGCTTTTATTGCCCCCCCCCCCCACAGCCACCTACCCGTAACCCCCCAACCCCTGCAAGCCCAGCGAAATAACAATGCACTGGATCTCATTATCTCCTCCGCACTGTTTCTGGAGCTACAGCAAGTCCACACGACTTTGATGGGTCGGTACATAAGCAGTGACAAAAGAAGAACTGCTTGTATTCTATTTGATGAAAAGAGAGCACCAGCAAAAATAGCCCCAAAAAAACAAAACAGGTACTTGTCTCTGGCTGAGTGCAGGCAAGTTGTGCCAGCATTTTCAGATACGAAATGCAGGTGCTGGTAATCAGTGGGATATTTGTACTAAGACATTCAAGTTTAAGAGCCTTTACGCACAATCAGGTTGGACTTTGACAAGAACTAAGTGTTTTTCTGGAAAAAAAACATGGCAATCAATGCTATGAAACAAAAAGAAACCGTAGCTGTCAGTGATGAAAAGCATCCAGGCGATCGCAGCAGTGCCTGTGTGTGTCCAAGGATTTGAAAGCATTTGTGGGCTGGACCTATGGATATAGTGTTGCCTTGGGCAGAGTATATTATACGTTACTGACCTAGAACTAAGTGTTGAAACAGAATCAGGGAACACACAGTTCCTAAACATCCTTATTTCAATGAATTGCTTTCTTAATCATGGATTTAAATAGTACAGCAGCAGCAATAACAAGGTGAAGAGGGGTTTATTTTTGACACCAACGATAAGATGATCCCTTCCTTTTGTCAGCAACAGTGGAAAAACACTTTATCTGTGCAAATTGGAACCAACATATGTTTAGCTTTGGCACAAGAACCTTTTCCACATTTAGAGGCGTTTGCCACTGCGACGTGCAACTTCACACTCTGATGTTCTGAGGGAAAGGTGATATGTTATTACCGACATAGAAAAACCGTATAATGGAGGGTTTTCAGATATATTTAACTATTTATCAGGAGCGGCAGAGAGATTTTTCAACATTAAAGTTGCATGTACGTATGTCAAAGAATAGCATCACTCAAAATGCTGCGAATGTGAAAGAAAAGGCAACAGCAGGAGAGAGACAGAGCTGAGGCGGGTGAGAAAGAAAATCCCTTTTATTTCTACTTTCTACTTAACTTCTTTTTCTATGTTTTCACTGTGTTGCCATTTTTGGACAATGTCCTTGACCAGGGATGCCCTCAGTCAGTGCTAAATTACAAATCTTAATGTTACTGTGTTGTTTTAAGTCTATAATTAAGAATAGTGTTACCCCTGTTTTTCGTGAGTCTGGTCCAAACCAAATACAGAGGCATGTTTCCAGCGTAACCACCAGTCTGTGGCTTTCACACACCACTAGACTTTGGCTGGAAAGGAAACCCAGTATTTCCACCCAGAAGATACTTTTCACTCTGCTTGGTCAACGATAACATGTCAGACATAACAATCCATGTCTAGCGATTATTCAATGACCGCACCTCACACTTAGAGGCTTCTAACAGTGATGAGACAATATACAATATTATAAAAGCACTTAGAGTAAGTTAATCAAGGTGAATTTCTATTATAGTGTTAACCCTGAGTGAAGAAATACATCAATATTTCATGTGAGTGACTTGAATCCTGTCTAACTCATCAATATTACTGTGCTTGTGATCTATTTGTTAATGTGCTGATGTGGAGCTGCATCTTCCCACATGATCGTTCATTCATCATCTTTGATCTTATTCAATTATTTTTCACAAAAAAATATGTATCCTAGCTGCGACGTCTCTCTCTCTGTTTAAGAATCCAAAAACATTACATTGAAACACATGTTTTTCAGTAATCGCAAATATTTTATATAAACTTTTTGAATCGTCCCATGCCTACTACAGAGCACAGCGTATCCGTGCGGAAGTTATTTGTGAGTTGCCTACGACAATACATCGTCAGTAAAGCAGAAAACTCAAATATGGAACACGGTCTGGTGTCATGAGACATACAGTAAACGCTTAAAATCGTCCCATATGCTTTTTACGATATACTTTCTTTTTTCCTCTCGATTTTTTTGCGATTTCAGTTTCTTTTCCACTTTAAACCAAAATTAAACAAGACACAATAACCCATAAATCATATTTCCACCACAGGTCAGATTTATCCAACTTCAAAGGACAATTTTTGTTTAGCTCTGACTGTAGGTACAAGTAAATTGGTACTGTTAGATGTTTCTGTTCATTAGGCTCGTGGGAAATATCACTGTTCTGGGGGAAGAAAACTATTTTAAAAATTGTCCAAAAACAAATGTGATACTATATCGCAATCCAGGGATTAGGTGAAGTGGACACTCTTAATTGACCGTATCGGTGTGAGTGTGAGAGTGGATGGTTGTTTGTCTCTGTGTCCCTGTGATGGACTTGCAAACTGTCCAGGGTGTGACCCCGCCTATTGCCCTATGTCAGCTGAGATTGGCACGGTAGAAGATGGATGAATGGATATTGGAATTGAAACTTTTTCCCCACTCCAAATGTGCAGTGTACACACTGTCTGCATCGTTTTCCCTAAGTCTGCTACAGATCATCTACCTTGTGTCAGTATTCATTTGTGAATTTCTGCTGTTGCTGGATGTGCACCGTCACTGCACCACTGGAGTCCTTTTCAGAATGAGTCATATTATTACCTTAGGGCCTCAGCACAGCTGTTGAATCTTACATAAACCCAACAGCCCAGCTTGCCCAAGGCTCATTTTGCTTCTTGACTGATAGAAAATACATTATAAAAGTTAACGACGGCTTGACATCATGATGCAGCTCGTACGGTTTTGGAGCGAGACGTCACCCTGAGACTGATGAAGGCTGAAATAAAACCCCAGAATAAGTGGATATTGCAGTGCAGGAGTAAGGAGTCGGCAATCTGTGCCAAGAAAGACGCTGTGACTCACCCAGTGGAGGGAGTCATAATGCAGCCACCTCGATCCGCTGTCACCCTGCAGCCACACCCCCGTTCTGGCGTGTCGTGGTTCATTCCAAAGTTGTGTCCGAGCTCATGGGCCAGTGTAACTGCGGCACCCAGGGGGTTGTCAGAATGGTCCTAACAAAAAAAAAACATCACACATGCAGAAATGAAACTTGGCATGTCATTGAATAATTAATATAAAACACTTTAAATAAATGACACTGATTTTCAAGTATATTTCTAACCTAGAAATGATGCAATAAGCAATGTCCCATAACAAAATGTGTTCAGTTTGCAGTTTGGTTGCATGCAAACAATAGTTAATTAAAAACAGACATTTCAGATTACATACTCTGAGGAAAATGACAAATAAAAAAAATGTTTTATGCAAGCCAACTTATTGTTCCCCATCGGACCCAATGCAGAAACATTACTCAAAACAAGCGAGTGTAATTGCATATTGCCAAGATTACAAACAATGCTGCTGGATCTGTGCTTATCAGAGCGTTTCCACAGCTCCACGGCGTGGCACTGAAATGAGGAATGAAAGAGCAGAATGCAGGCTGTCACGTTTAGCTTGTTCTGCAAACCCTCCCAGAGCCAGATGTGTGGCTCCATCCTCAAAAACCTCCCAAATCGAGGCGTGAGCAAAGCCAACAAAGCGATCACAAAAAGATGAGGGGGAAAAACTCTCAGAGGGCATCGCAAAGATCACACAGCTAATCAGGGCGAAGATAAGAGAAATTGAAAACAGGGTGAGGATGAAGCAAAAGTAGCACACAGGGTGAAAGTTGCTGCTTGCTGAGTTTTCCTGCAAGGTGTGTAAAACCTGAACACACCAAGAGCTGGGAGAAATAATATATTGACAGCGATCAGCCCTTGTGGATGCAGAGCTGTGCGTCAGAGCACCTTGTCTCTGGAGTCGTCATCACTGTGCATTATTCAGTAGCGCTGCGCAACTCAACTTCAGATTGATGAACTGCGCTGTTGGGGCCTTTCAAAAGTAACGGTAATCACCTGTCAGCACGGCCCGAGTTCATGCAGAACAAAACAAAAACCTCAAAAGACCAAACAACTGATGTAAATGAAGAGCTCACTGCATGAAATTGTCTTCCATGTTGTTCCGCCCCACTAAATAAAAATGAATGTAACATTCAGGGATGGTAAATGGAGATTCCAGATGGTCTGGAAATGGATGTTTAAGATTTAACTGTCTGGAGAAATAACAATAAGACCCACCAGGGAAGACAATTAATGAGCTTAAAGGCACTTTGTAAACAAAAGACAACAGGGTTGCGATTTTTCCAAGCTCGAGAGTCTGTACTTGAGACGGATCCCCTGTCTGTGACCTGATGTATGTATGTATACGGAGCTTTATGATAATGACCAAGCCTTTACTTTACCATCTGGGAGGACAAGAGTGAAGAAGCATCTGGGACAAGCCGTAAACCTTACCATGAGCCAGCCAGGCTACAAGACAAATATCCACTCTGAAGCAGAGTACTGAATAATAGCACGGATTGCATTAATACAAGAGGATTTGAGCACATACTATAGGGTTACAGTTCTGTAATGGCTGATCATTTACGACATGCCCCTGCATTTTCATTCAGGCTGCCTAGTTTCTCTCATTTGTTGAACCTCTTCAAGAAGCAAAGGTTTCCACTCACGTAATCAATACACGCTACAGTTTATCAGCACAAATTGGAGGGGTTCTATATAACCCTGCATTCCCGTCTTCCTGGAGAAAGAGTCAATGATGTGTGTCCCCCCAAGTTAATATTGGTTAATATCAAGTCTGGAATCCTCAGCTCACCCCTTACACAAGAGACTCAGGGGGGAGAAATATGAGAGTATTATGTCAGACTGGAGGGAGGTGGAGAACAACGCAGAGGGTGCAGAGCAGGAAAAGAAAATAATGAAAGGATGAAATGAATCTTTCTCTGCGAGAAGTCAGACTCACGACAACACAGCAAATATAGTCGAATCCTGTACACGTACCATGACTATTCCTCCAGATTGGTCAGCGGTGCACATACTCATGATGGGTGCCATACCAATGGTGGTGCCCTGGAAATACACCCCACTAAAAATGGATAAACAAAGGTTATCATTCAGCATTCAGTGTGTCTGCACATGGTAAAGGTCCGCGGCGCCACAGGGCGCTGGTGTAGAATTTCAAATCAAAATATTGTAGGACTTTCTCAAATGGCCTGGAAACATTTCACTGGCTTTTTTAATAGGCCTGCACATCGAATACATGTTTAATGTCGTATTAAAGCAACTTTATTCACCTTAAAATAACAGCTTGAAGGCTCACTGACATGTAATAGGGAGAGTGAGGCCCATTCTACACCTAAACCTCTGTTTAGGAAGGAATTCAGTGAGAAGTGTGTGACGTAATTATAGTCAGCAACTAAAGTTGTCTGAATCAGGCAGCAAGTTCAAGGGAAATTAATTTCTGTCTATAAATCTGTGAGAATCATTTTCTACATTTCTATGCTTTATAATTGAAACATTTATCTTATTTCATTATTGTCAATCCAACACATGGAACCGCAAATTCTTAATGTTTTGTTGTCATGACAAATTAAAATGAGTAAAAAATTAATTAAAGTCACCATTTTGTTCTCTATAATGGGGCTCTATTACCATGCAAATGACTACGATTGATTAAAAAATGTATTCAAAATTTAATTATTGTGTTGGTATTAAATCATCTATGCTGAGGAAAAAAAAAATCCACTCTGCATCTTAACTCAACTCAAGAGTAAACAGCTGTCATACAACAAAACACTTCATTTCCACAAGATAAAATACAATTTGGTCTAATATTGTGCTGTCAATAACTTTGGATACATCTGGGTATACTGTAGAGGAAACATGCAAAAAAATGAGGTGCACCTGATCAGTTGGGCATTGTCATGTGGCTTCTGAGGCAGCAGCTTGACCTTCCTCCAGTCTAAGAACTCGTGCAAGGTGGTGAAAGGGTCCTGGCTGACAGGACACTTGTCCACGTCACTCCACACCTCCAAGCCAACCAGAGCCACTCGGATATTCAAAGACCTGTAGAACTGAGAGGTGAGAGGAGGAGGGGAGAGAGCTTTGGATTAAGGCCAAAAGCTTAAAAGCTGTTCCTCTTAATATTTCTTTTACTCTATTCACTTTGCGTTACCTATCGAAACACAAATGCTTTTTAATAGTTATTTTAAAAAGATGAGTGGCTCTAAAGGATTCCTTAATCATGAATCAGTGAACAACTTTCCCGGTGAATAAATCACCTTGTGCTTGTGTTTGATTAAACCAGCGCCAACACTATGTCTTATTACTGCAGCCTCTTTATAACGTTTCTCATTCACGTTATGGAATTGATCATGCATTCATAATCCAATCAGCCTCGGCTCTCAGGTTGGTTCATTCTCACCAGGCTTGATATGACCTTGAATAAATCACATCACAAACACCACTTCCTTTCTGTTGATTTGATTGTTACCTTGTCCACGTAATTGGTGATCTCAGCCAGCCGCTGCTTGACCCTCTCCATGTCCTTGCCTTGCTTCTGAAACTGAACAACACAAACACACATGCAAGACGAAGAGGTGATCCATGTTCTTGAATATTAACTATCTTCATAAAGACATTATTCCGTGCATATTAACACCGTAACAGCTCTGTAAAGTCTTTAACTGGGAGTCTTGGAGCTACAAGACACCCAATCACAGCATTCACTTTGTTTCCAGTGGTGCTTCTGCTGGAGTTACTATCATCAGCTCCTCAGTGAAACTTTTTGGGAGTAGACCTCTTGCCTATTTTTTCACAGCATAAATATGCAGATAAATTAACTTTTCTCCACAGATGTCGGCATCATTTTAGCATCTTTATCTGTTGCATGTGTCTTAAACACAACACAACCTGTTCCTGCTTTAATGGAAAAGAACCCCAGTGTTTCTGTTCACTGAATGCATTCTTCTTTTTTTCCAATGAAGCTTCATTGTGAAATATGATCAGGACAGAACTAAAGAACAAAAGAACGAGATCGCAGCCGAACGCCAAGGTGGCCGGGCTCAGCCTTAGAGATGGGGTGAGGAGCTTGGACATCAGGGAGGGATAGAACCGCTGCTCCTCCACATTGAGAGGAGCCAGTTGAGGTGGTTCGGGCATCATGTTAGGATGCCTCCTGTTTCGGGCATGTCCTTCTGGGACGAGACCTTGGGGCCGACCCAGGACACGCTGGAGGGATTATATCTCTCGGGTGGCCTGAGAATGCCTTGGGATCCACCCCCCCCCCCCCCCGGAGGAGCTGGTGGAAGTGGCTGGGTAGACGGCTGTCTGGGCTTCCTTGCTAAGGCTGCTTACCCGACGACAACTCTATGTAAAACATAGCAGAAGCTACACTGACACCCTGCAGCAAACACTCCCTGTATGAAGGACAGATACCCACGAGATGCAGCAGACACTGCTGCTCTAAGGCGCTGCACGTGCATCCTGTGTGAAAACCAAGTAATGACAGAGAACGTCACATTTCTGAATATTTTCAAAGAAATAGTATGTCACAGTATTTGTTTGAACTTGATTTTTTTGGGGGGGGGGGGGAAGTGACAGCCCTAGTCACTGAGGGTCACTTTCTCTTATACCACCTTCAGATCTTGAGACAATTCAAAATGTGCATAATAGATTCACTCTCATTTGTGAGTCAAGTGGGAAGAGGGATGAAACTGGTGCTAGACAGTGAAATAGATGAGTAAGCACACATCAGAGGCAACCGCAAAGGTCTGCTTCTCATGGGGGAAGCAGGGGCCATTAAGCATGTGACCTCTGAACCTCATTCCTGTGGGATAAGGCAACTGAGGCTGTGTGACCTCTGCTCACCTCTCTGTTATCAGCCACAATGATCAGCTCCACATACTTGGTCGTCGTCTGGGCATTGCGTTTGTGCTGCGAAAGAGAGCAGACAGGGAAAAGGTGGGTGTGAAGGAGAAACAACGTAAAAAGAGAGGTAGAGGTTAAGTGACAAAAGAGGCCAGAAAGAGCAGTAAATGGAGGAGGAAATGACAAAGTGATAAACCAAGAATTGAGGAGAGAGGAGGAGGAGGAGAGGAGAGAAGAGTAAGGACATTAGGTGGACGCACTTAACCGCAGCTAAGTGGAAAGAGCTGTCTAAATTTAGCAAGTGGCCACTCAGTATGGCTTTTTTTTTTTTTTTTACTCCACTCGGTACAAAAGGAAGCTAAAGTGAGAATCAGCAAAAAGCTATCAGCCACTCTTTGAGTTAGAGTTTGACTCACTAAGAAGAGCCACTAATGCCACACAAACCTCTGATAACACTCAGGAACAGGAACCGGCTTATTAACTAATAAATCACTATTGTGGACAATAGTGTCAGCACTGTTTGCATGTACAGTAGGATATAAAGTCACTGTTTATGAAGTAGATGTATCCTTGGTTGTTTTTCCTCTACAAAAGTAAAAGAGCGTGGGACTCCACCTGCACACTTGGATAGTGGAGTATGGATTTGTGAGTGTATCTGTCCAACAGAAGCAAACCTTTAAAACCTCTTTAAAATTCTTCCTGGCTGTACATTAATCTATGTTTACTTATATTTGTTATGTCTTTAGGACCAATTCTGGCATAAGCATTGACCTCGTCAGGACCAGTAGTCCTCATGGAGACCAAAACCTGGTCCTACTTGAGGCAGAAACTAATTTCTGAGGAACTGGTTAGGTTTAGGGCTAAGATTTAAATATTGAGTAACATCTTTAGGAGCACAGTTGTGTTTTGATCTAAATGCAAACAAAGGCTATGCAATAACAGTGTCTTAAATGAAAATAGATATTATTTTTTACATTAATTAATGTGCAGAATGTATTCACAAATCAGAAATAATTGTAAAAATACAAGGAATAGACATTGTGCTGATATAGTTCATTTAATCCAAACACTTTTGTGCTGTATTAGCACCTCACTTTTGCCTCAAAATGATATCAAGCCAGTTTCACCTGCACACACACACTCACTCTTTCCACTCACACACGCTTGCAGATCAAACTGTCCTGCTGGCTAAGTGTCACACCGTGGCCTTTTTCCAGTCTGAGCCTCTTTATCCTCGCGGGCCTGGCAGCCCAGGTCCTCTCTGCTCTTATCTGTCTCCTCCATAGATAAGCCGGGATGGGCAAGCGTGCTCTAAATGCACCCTATGGTGATAACCATGTATCTAGGAGACCACTGTGAGGAGATGCATATGGACACTACAGTGAAGTGAATCCCTCTTTCTTGAATTTGTGACTAGGTGTGAATTTATTTTTATTTACCGAGCTTCCTCTGTAGAACTAAACCTGCCACAGGAAAGTGGATAAATGTGGCTTTAATAAATTATATATATATAAAGGAGACAATTTTGAATTGTGAAACACAGTATCCAACCTTTTACAATATTAAGCTGCAGTGTGTAACGTTTGGTAATTTATGTTGTTGCTGATGTTAGTATTCTGCCTCTGCTTGGTGGTTTGTGAGCAGAAAGGATGTAACATTATTATACGCTGCATCCTGTATTTGAAAACGAGCTCTGTCGAGCAATACTATCAGACCTGACTGAGGCAGCGCTGTCTGTACACGGCGGCTGATGGAGATAAAAAGTGGGAGTAGTAGAACTAACTTCTGAAAGTTTTTGTTGTCGCTTCTTTGTGTTCAAAAGTCGTACCTGTCGACCTGTTTGCAGCCGTCTTGCTTTACGGGTGCGATGTTGTCATTTGTCTTGACGTAAAACAAATCACTTCATGTGTGCAGTGAGAGAATGTCGGCGGGCAACACGAGATCTAAGCACTGCAAGACTGAGAAACACACAGAGTTGTGTTGTAGCTCATAGGCTTAATTGGCATTTTCTTCTTCGTCCCTTTGTTCATGCTGTAAACTCAGTGGTTTAATGTCAAAGAAATAAGGTAAAGCGTTTTCATACATTATGCAAAATACAATACACTGTACAGTGAAGAGATTTTAAACAAACAACCGTGAACTTGCAGCTTCAGAGCTTTCAACCACATCGCAGTCTTCATTAAGTAAATGGAGCTGGCTCAGGTGTGGAGACGAGGATGAAAGGGCAACAATGGAGCTTTGTGATTAGCTTCTCTTCCTCCTGACACAGAATCGACGACCACCCTTAGTGCTCAAATGCTATTTACTTTAGGGCTTCTATCCAATCAAGTGAACTGAGTCGTTCAATCCATACAGTCCACTTCAGAAATGATCCCACCACCACATATATTATGTTCCACCCTGTGGTATCCTGTTTCAACCCCAGAAGATAAGTCTCTCTCCCGCTGCACGCTGCACTGCGGTTTAACGGCTTGGACTGAAACAGTTTTTGGTGACAGTAGAGATTTGCCGGAAGTCCTGTTGTTGACGTGAATTTCCTGTCCGCTAGCCATCATATCTCTGTAACCTTCTCTGCCCAGTGTGCCTCTCATCATCACAGGGCTCTGTGCCAACATGCCTCTTTCTCGTCAGGCCCTCGGGCGGGACACGTCGCAGCTTATCAAAGCAGCAGCAGCAAACCTCAGTGCCGCTACGCAGTGGGCAGAGGTGAACTTGCCCCGCGTTCGTGCCACCCAAGTCCAGCAAATATGATGTTACATGCCCACTTTTTGGCTCGGAGGACTACGAGCTCATTTGGTTATAACTATGGACGTTTGAAAAATACTGCACTATCTTATCGGGTTTTTCGCTTATTTAATCGCCTCAGGGATTATTGGGTTTGACCACCTCCCTTATTAATCACATCTGTTTTCATTTATTCTCCATATTTTCCCTTCTAATGCTGACAACTCTTGCTGTGCTATGTAGGGCGTAGTATTTTAAACAAATAAAAAGGGACACTGTGATCACATAAACAACCCACACATTTTTTTTTTACATATCGGTATAAATCATCATAATCTTTGTCTGGTTTTGTTATCTTATCCCTCCTGTGTTTCTGCAAGGTGATAATTGTGCTGTAGTCAGGATTTGTTCCCCTCTGCCAAATCTCTGCAGCCCTCTTAACACCAAGGACAATAGCAACTATTGATGCCAGCAGTATAATCACCAGCAGGAATCAAGATGTACAATAAAACATCACAAAAATCACTGCATGCATAAGTAATAAACTAATAGGGAAACTGCAGGATGATTTAGCCAACGCAGCCACATGCTTGGTCTGCTTTCCAAGAGCTATCGACTCCATCTCTATGTGCCCATAATGAACTGATTAAATTATTGCGAAAAATAAAAGTCAGTTTTAGGAAAAATGGAAAGTCCCCTTACATTAACTCTATCACACATATGAGATGTGTGCTTTCGGTTCCTGGAACATGTGTTTCATCTTTCAAGCCGCCTATCTCTGTGTAATTGGACTGACCTGATAAATCACCCGTGTCCAAACCCCAACACCCCTGCTACCTCAGTCTGTTTTCCACTTACAGGCACTCATCATCTTTAAAGCCCAATTCCTCTGAGGATAGAGACTCTCTGGAACCATTGCCCGTACGATTTATCCCCCATGATGGGTGGGGAAGTAAGGAACTGAGAGCAGGCTGTAGGACGGGGTGGGGTTTCTCCAAAGCAATCTGTTTAATTCTGGAGGGACGGGTCCGACTGGAGACATGATCTACAATCCTGCATTCAGATCTCGCTTTCAGGCAAAGTTGTAGCCACTTAACAGCCAATGTCCTTTGTCATGAGCATTTATCAGCCCTAGCTCTCCATACGCTTCAGATCACTAATGGACACAGTCAGATAAGATGGAAGGAATGAGTGAATAATTTAATCAGCAGTCGTCCCTAAAAGATATAGCCGGCCACTTACCAATATTTACATTGCAAATGAGCTTGTTAAAGAGGGCTGAGATAAGGGATTGTTCAGACTGGGAAAAGTCGGAATCCAAATGCAGTTTGCAAAAAGAAATACTGTTGACCACATTTTAAAAACTGCCAACCGTGTGGTGAGAATATATTTCTCTTTGGCTGTTGAGGGATTGTTTTCTGACAGCACTGCTGGTTAAAGCTGTAGTCTGAATAGCAAACACAAAGACTCTGTTCACAACTGGAAACTCAACTTGAGCCGATATGATATTCAGGTTATTGGTCAAAGCTACTGGTTTGGATATTGTTGAATGAAAAGGGGAAGATTTGATATGATCCAAAAACCCTTAATCCCACGTAAATGGTTTAACACAGACATACACCGCCAATGTCATGTGACCAGACTGTGAGTGAGGGGTGCAGTGATGGAGGATGGTGGACTCATTTTAAGATAAAAGAAGAAGAAGAAACAGACGCATGCCATTTGATATCCATGGTGTGATCACCATATAATTTAGCATGTTAACATTTGCTAATGATCATTATTTGAAATCTGAGGCTGACGGTAATGCCACTAGTTTGAATGAAGCGACGATAATTAAAATGTTGACCATATAATGACACTGCATGAAAAAGTCAAAGGATTACACCATCTACACCACATTTTTATGACCAGTTTTATAACCAATGGTTATTATAATTTCAATGCAAACCTCATTGTGGCACTAGAAAAAAAGAAGGGGTTGTCAAAAGTCCTCTAGGGGACTGCAAAATGTCATGGCAATCAATAAAACCGTTTCAGTCAGGACCAGAGTGATGGTCTGACAAACATGCACCACCACCCACAAAGACAATGAACTCAATAAAAAAAATGAGGTTCTTCCAAACCACATTGTCAGTACACAGTTGCTGTTGAAAATCCTTACCCTTGTGCCGAAAGACCTGAATGGACTGTTGTTGTCTGCTGGTTCAGTAGGAAAAGATATGTTGAAGTCGTGGCCACAGGTGCCAGGGGCAAAATTGAGATGTTTGGCTGAGTAGATCCAGTGAGTACCATCACTGTGATCGGCTGATGGTTCCAGTACATAGGATTTGTCTTCAAGAGATATGAAACCCCTGTAGAGACAGATCTCTCTGTGGTTAGACATGACACAGAATCAAAAGATAAAGTAATATATCATTCTCATTATGAAAGTGATCCTATACCATTATTAATAGTCGCTACTGCTTGAATTAGTGCTTGCTGTGGCAGACTTTATGCCGTATCTCTTAGTCTTTCCATTGTTCCAGACAGTCTTTCCTCTTTCTTAACTTTTCTCATCATTTAAAAGCTCCGTGCGTGATTTAAGTGACAACCTCGCGTCTGATTCTCACAAACCTTGCACAATATCCACAGCCACATGGACTCATACTAAACTCCCAAACTCCCCCAAAAGTATTAGCACTGCCAACCCAAGCCAAAGGCTATTTGTCTCCGTGAGAAGGCCAAGCATTTTGCAGCTCTGTCGAAAAAAGGTCCTGTGCATGTGTCTTTGTGAAGATAGATTCAAGCAGAGCTGACATAAGTATAAGGATCAAGGTCAGAAGCAAAGGTGTCACAATCAGGCAAATCACTGTGCAGAGGGTGTATATAGACACTTGGCTGGTTTGTGTAAACACTCTTGATGGTGTCCAGTGATATTACTGCAATCATTTCTCCTGGTTGACATCTGCAAACACACTGTTTCCAACACTTAGACCGCTCACTTGTCTTAACTCTCACACA
Source organism: Solea solea (assembly GCF_958295425.1). Lineage (NCBI taxonomy): Eukaryota > Metazoa > Chordata > Actinopteri > Pleuronectiformes > Soleidae > Solea > Solea solea. Next base: position 12,143,220 of record NC_081154.1, on the reverse strand, counting down.
TGGCGGCGTATAGGGTGTCGTCTCAGCTCATTCGTTCAGATAGAAGCCCTGTTGGTATGATATCTCCGAAAGCAACCTAAAACCTAACGTGAAATCCAATTTATTATGATTTTATATGTTTAGTTGAGTCATGATTTCCGTTGGTTTTCATAACAAAGAATGAAGTAGCTGATAAAATCTGAGCAAATTTAAAACATAAGGTTTTCTGTCGACTAAATTTGGGATTTGGCGTGATTGGCATCTCTTATGTTTCCCATCTGAGACAGTTACAAATGACTTGGGCTTGACTACAGTGACACTTAATTCATTTGAATTTAAGAGAAATTAAATCACTCTCAACTTGGAAGACTTTGGCAGGTACGCCTTGTGACAATTTAGTTCGCTTGTACATCAAATAAAAAGCTTCTCTGTATTTGCTTGTGAAATCTTGTGACTTGAACTTCTCTTGATTGATGTTCAGTTTGACCTGCACTGCCCCCAAAAGTACACAAAGCTTTTACTTTTGCTGCTTTATAGTTTATCACTTACTTAATCCCAGCACAGGTACTGAGGCTGACGTCTGAGTTTACGTGACCCTCCACCTCACCGTGGTAGTAGCAGTTTGCCTGAGGAATCACAAACAAAAAGAAGTGAACTAACATGGGAGAAAAAAGTGTTTAGTTTTGCATACAATTAAATAACAACAGTTCCAGCAGATAACAGTGAAATATGAGCAGTTTAATGTTGGGGGAATAGGCTTTTGTAGTTTAGCAGCAGGAGTCATTCCCACTCATCACCGCAGGCTAATGGTGACTGAAATCTTTTCCCAGCACGGTCTTTTCATGCTGTTGCATTCCCAGGTCCCCGCTTTCATGGACCACCTGTCAAGCTGAAGCAGCAAGAAAAGAGAGTGAATTAAAGCCATGTTTAGTGAACCACTCCTGGCAGCAAGAAGGCCCGGAGGAAGTGTCTGGTTTAGAGTAAAAACAGACTTTCTGCAACAGTTAAGACGACCTCGCTCAGGTGAGGTCTGCGCGGCAGCCTCTCTGCCACCCTGTTCTGGAAAAGTAGGAAATGTAAGTTTTCCACCCCTCTTCCACTCCCTCTAAATATAGAGTAGAGGCAGTAAATCTCAATGTCCGGGCTCCTTCAACATGGCTAAGCTCCAGAGGCTGCTGATTCTGCACATTCACAGTGTGAATGTGTTTCTGGTGTTAAAAGAAATCCTTGCTAAATCTTGCATCACAGTGCTTTCTTTTCTCACAGCAATCCTGCAATGAAAGGATGATGGGCCAATTAATGTTCTCTCATTTTGGACATGAGTTACTTAAAGCGGAATTGCTAAATAGTCTCGATTTATAAGGTTGAATGTCCAATTTTGACTTTGTCACAAGTAACTTAATACTGAAAGCAGCTTTTATCAATATTTTTAATTTAATAAAATGTTTCATTTGGGACACTACGGTTTGGTATTTATCAATGATATCTGGACCTATGTGCATTTGATTAAAATTATTGTGATTCCACTAATCTACACTGTGTAGATTTCATTTGCAAATAAAATATTTACAGGTTGTTCCAGTGCTTCCAAAGGGACAAAGCTCCACTCCATAGTTGAGTGAAAAAAGTACCAAAGCCAATAGTCAAAGAGCTTAAATGTGAGTTTTTATGAGACATATCACATCTTTACATTTTTGCTGTTTGCACATTCCATAAGAGTTCATCCAAAATAGCAAGCAGACATTATAACAGAACTCATTTATAGACTGTGCATGCAAAGCACCAGAGATATTACCAGGATTTATACCCTTTGCTCTCAGGACAGCCTCAATTCTTTGAGACATACACTATATGGACAAAAGCATTTGGCCACACCTGTTAAGTAATTCAGGTGTTTTAATTTGGCTTTTAATCTTCTAATCTTTGCACTTCAGCATACCAAGACATTTTGGACAATGCTATGCTTCCAACTTTGTGGCAACAGTTTGAGGAAGGTCCTTCTCTATTCCAACATGATTGCGCCCCAGTGCACAAAACAAGGACTGTAAAGACTATAAAGTTTGGTGTGGAAATAGTTGATTGTCCCGCACAGAGCCCTGACCTCAACCCCATCGAGCACCTTTGGGAGATTGCGAGCCAGGCCTTCTCGTCCAACATCAGGGCCTGACCTCATAAGTGCTCTACAGAATGAATGGACACAAATTCCCATAGAAGCACTTCAGAATTTTAAGGAAAGTCTTCCAAGGAAGCTGTTATAGTTACAAAAGGGGGACTAACTCCATATTAAAGTACTGTAGATGTATTTGAATACATCATTACAGTCCCTGTTGGTGTAATGGTCAGGCGTCCGATATACTTTTGTCCAAATAGTGTATATTTCACAAGATGTTAGACATGACTGCCATGCACAGCCTCTGCAGAATGGTCAACTGCACATTTATATCAGGATGGCTCCATTGATTCTTGTTGTTGACTCCAAATTGTGACCCTGCACACTCTGTAAACTCAGCCGAAAACATGCCTTAGCTAGGCCTTAGTATGTGTCCTCCAGACACCAGTGTTGGTGAGCGTGTGTGCCATGTAAGTATCAATGTGTTGTGTATTCCATCCTCACTTGGATGCCACATCATTGATTCAACGTTCGCCTATTATAGAAACATTAGTTTTGGAAAAATAGGATTCATCATAGACATAAAGAAAACAATATCATATTCTGGTAGCTACTGGAAATAATAGATCTAAATCCACGTGTCTTCCACCATGGAGCCACTTTCCATATCTCCACCTAGAGGTGCATTGAAAGAGAATAATGTGTGATAGTGAGAGAAAGAAAAAAAAAGTGCAAAGACAGGACAACCCGACATGAAATATGAAATTTTTGTCTGGTGGGGGAGGAAGAGAAGAGCTGGTATTATTACACTGAGTTAATGCTACCACCTCATGTTTCTTTGATGAGATCATGACTGTGATGCATCGATATAAGGGATAGGAATAGACTTTGTTTCTGAGCTTTTTGCAGGAAGAAATGAGAAGGCGAAGTGTCCGCCCCTTCGAACCTGAAATTCAGGAAGATTAATAACAGACACGTTATGGTGGGAGGCATCCTGGGTTTGAGCATTCCGCAACATAACTAAACTGTACATTTCTTTTTTTTTTCAACTTAATTCTCTGATAGCCATGCTAGCGTTGCATATTCCCAGTAGTTTTCTTTTGTTGCAGCACGTGGCAATCATTTATTGTATTATACATGGATGGAGGAGACGATGTAAAACAGACAAGGGGAACCAAGGGAGGGTTGACTCATGCTGAAGTCTCTCCCGGCAGTACCTTGCCTTTGACACACAACTGAACACTCCAGATCACTATATCAGTCTCCTCCCTGCCGGCAGGACAAATAAATTAACTACAGATCAGTCTCTGCAGACCTGTTTTTTTCCAAGTAAAAAGACTCTCCCATGTTGTGGTCATGAGAGAGGAATGAGAGGAGGAATGGAGGTCAAAAGATCTCCATTAGTTCCCAACCTGGTAAATACAGGTTACTGGCAGGGAATCCTTCGGTGCGTCCATCTAAATTCGAATCCGTCTTGTGTAGAATTGATTAGTCGATTAATCAACGTGACACAAAATCACTTGGAAGTCATTTGCTTCCAGGTTGAAGTTAATTTGCTGGTTCAAGCCTCTCAATTGTAGCCTGTTGTCTCAGCAAAACTTTGCCATTTTCCTCTGCTGCAAACTATTTTTTATAGTTTTTAACAAAATGTTTGATATTATGTTTTGGCAAATGGTTAATCGGCAATTGTGTTAATCGGAGTTGGTTGGTTGGAGGGCTGTGCATAATACCGATGTCCATGAGACCAGTTTGAGTCCAAATACTTATTGTGTGCATTTTGTGTTCTCTCCAGTGTGTTTTTTGTTGTTCATGTTGTGACACTATGAGGAAAAGTGTCCAAAGGCACAAACCTCCAAACTGAATACACACCTGGTGCATGGCAGAATCAGATAAATGATGAAAATGTCCACACACCAGTTACTGTTCCAAAGAAAAGTTTTATTACCAACCAAGTAACGTGTCAGACTCAGGCCTAACCGGGTGTTATTTGTACCTAAACCATGGCTCATTTATAATCAAGAAATGCCTGTATTAGTTGGGTCATGTAGCTTATGTATCGTGGATTTTGCAGATATGAGCAATCACAACATACAGTATGATGAGTGGCAGAGCTATAATTTCCATTCCCTTTCCCATACCGATCAATATTTTCACAATTATCTTACCAGCTAATGAGAAAAATAATTAGTTTCGTCCCACGATCTATGCATCTCATGGACTCTCAGCATACCACCTCCATCCCTTTTCTGACCTGTGACTCCTCCATTGTCTTTATGCCCTAGAATGGCAGCAATTACAATCAGCTGTTTGAGCTCAGCCAATCACAGTCCGGCAGCAGATGTTCATTTTACTGCGTGGGTTGGCCATTATTGAATTACATTCATTGCTTCTTTTCAGCTATACATAGGACAGCCATTTTGTACACAGACCTCACATGCTGTCTATTAAAATGCTTTCTTGTTATCAGAACAAAAATACGATGTTTTAATTACTTTCCAAACTGCAGATAATCACATTCATCTATAGGCTCGCAATAATGAGACACAGTACAAACAGAGAGCACTGTTGAAACTGAAGAAAGAATGTGACAGACTTAACACATGTATGTTTTATAGAAAGTGCAAACTCTGTTTAACAAATACAATGCTCAGTGCTGGTTTTTCACAGTGAGTGAGACTTCTTAAAGGCACTTAGATGTTAACTAATTCATTCAATATTTTTAAAAACCCATGCCAAACCGGTTTTAGAGATGGGTTTTAAGCCTATTTATTATAAAAGACTTGCACTGTTCTCTTAAACTGAGTCTATTCTCTGACCTCTGTCCACCTTTTATTTCATCAAATATTCATCTGCTGGCAGAGAAGGAAAATGGGCTCACTCATCTAACACCGGCTGCTTATTTCGCAACGCCGCCGAGTTCTCGGAGGTTTAAAAGTGGGTCTAACTGCAACATAAATTATTTCTTTATTTTCTCACTGACCCCCTAAAGGGCACACAGCGAAGCAGAACCAGACATGATATGGAGTTATACAAAAGGTCAACACTCATAAAGGTTATTAGGTGGGGGGTGGGGGTTTGGGGTGAGAGAAGAAAACATCACAGATTCAAGCTCAGATGTTTTATTGTGTCTCAGCTTTGATAAAAACCAGAAAGTAAATTGTTGTTAAAAGCATACCGTGAAGTTGTGAGAGCCCGTGACCGCACTGCCATCCTCCAGGTAATGGGTTTCTGTGTAGTTACTTGCAAATAGCCCCCTAAATGGAATAAACAAAGATGACAAACGCTCAGAAGTGACACTAAGGGGCTTTATCCACACACACAAACAAAAATCAATTACAGTGTCTTCAGTCATTCCATCACTGTGAGAGCTGCTAAAGTGATGAACAGTCTGCTGTGATTTAAAACCGAACCCTACTCTTGGAGTGCAAAAACTCCACTGAGCAGCTGTGGACATGAAGTCAGCAACAGGATACAGAGGCTGCTCTGGCATTTTCTATTATTAAAACCCACCTTCATGCCTCATGCATGCATCATGAAGACGTATTCAATACAAATCTATAACCCATTCCATGTGATGCGATACAAACAGTAATAGACTTACACATCACGAGTGATGAGCAAAGGGACATGAAAGCATGGTCAGATTATGTTGACAGGAATACAGTAAATAAATTATTTTTGGTTACAAATGGGAATCAATAACGGAATACAGTTCCTCTCGGAGGTGACCAAGTGATCCATTCATAGTTTATATGCAGAAAGTGCAGTAAATCAACACTGCAATGCTCTGCTGAAGGCAAACAGATTTGTTTTTCATGCTCTCTCTCCTTTGTAATGATTTTCTTTCCAGTTTCGGGGTCAATAATTATGTAAAAACATGTGCTTTTTGTCTAACTTGTCAGCTGATACCTGCTAGATGATTTTGGTTTTACTGCATCTTTCTCTACAGTTCAACCGTCATAGCTGTTGGAACAAATAACGCACAAATTAAATCATGCTCCATTCGCTTTTGTTATCGTGCGAAAATACCTTTGGGGCTTTTAACATAGAAAATAAGAGCTGTGCAAACACAGGCCACACACGACATCACATGATTTCTTTGGCGAATAAAAGGAGTCCATGATGTGATGCGTGTCTTTTAATTCATGTAGTAAATGATCATGCATGAGCTGAATATAAACTATAATTCATGTTAAGTATTAGCAACTTTCATGTTAGTTATGTAGTTTACTGAATATGAAATGAAATATTGCAGAGAGAGAATCATTTGCACACATGATGCCTCCGTCCATATGTGCACGCATGAAAGTCACCTCAGATGTGGTGAACTTTTCCCATGTTGATATAACTAAGCTTGCTTGGCTTTCGTGTAGCGAAGAGTGAGACATAATCTTGGTTCTCTTGGGGGAGCGACAGACCAGCAGCAGAGAGAGCGAGAGAGAGATTAACAAACAAGTTAATATGTTGTTTCTGTTTCAGATGAAGTTCAGAGTGTCTTTACGTGTCAATGCACGTTTCATATATATAGTGGATGCATGTACTGTATTACACTGCAGGATATTAGTCGAAGGTTCCACAGCAGAGTGGAAACCTCAGCAGGCAGCTGGATTCTCTTACTGACCTAACCGCTGACAACCCAGCTGGGAGTGTCAGCTGTAACAACCTGGGGAGGAGGGGGGGTTATTTTGTTTGGGAGCTGTCAGCATGAGACACAATGCCTCCCCACCCTCGACTTCTCTGCAGAGCCAAAGAGCTGGTAATAATCATTGGATCAAAGCGAGGCCAAAGAGTAGAAAGAGCCAAATAAAATGATGTGTTTCTTCAGTCTTAATTAGGTCTGCGCTCGCAGTCGGACACATAACCTCAACATCTGCCCACAACAGACAATCCATTGTGGTGAGTGTGTGGAGGCCTAAGTATCTGCTTCGTTGCTTGTGTGCAGCATTCAAGGAGAGTGTGGGGACACGAGAACACGTTGCAGACGCCCATGTGTCGTCCATGTGTGCGTTTTCTGAAGGGGGCGTGAAGAGGACACGCAGTTGTTGCAGGAATAAAAACCACGACAGTGTTTTCGGATCAAATCGAAGTGGATTACAACAAAAAAATATGAGCTAATGTCAGCAGTTTGTGAGGAGAATGCATTTCTGCTTTTGTGGTAGCCGTTGGAGTATTCTCAAAACAGACACTCACATGTATTTGGGTGTCAATCAGTACCAATGAATTCTACAAACTCAGCAACAGGGACCCTTTTTTCAGATAAAACAGAGAAACCAGTAATGATTAATCAGCTCAGTTCCAGGCCCAATGCCACAAGCGTAATTCTGTTTGGTTTGATGTAAAGTTTTCCTGGTCCGTTCTTGCCTCGTGCCCACAAAGTCTCCTGAAACACCCCTAAAGAGAGGCTTCTCACTGCCATCGTTTGTTTGGTTTACTACTGTATACTAGCAACCCCCTGGATTTGTAACCGACTTGGCTTGTTGCTCGCTTCTTAGAGGAGTCACTCATGGAGTCAAAGATTATGAGTTTTCTGGCAACTGTGGAAAATAAGTAAAACACATGACGTTTTCAGACATGAACTCCGGAAAATGTTCAGATGTTGTCTGAGTCAGACGAGTTCACAATGGACGGAAAATTTCCATGACAATTAAGCGAGACGACTTGGTCAAGCATGCGAGAGGCAGAACACTCGTTTTTTTGTTTTCCTGTTGTATTCTCAACCAAAAAAATCTCTGCAACTATGAACTGTGAGGATGGACGTTGGCAGGTATTTGTGTTCTCACATACAGCCCCTCCCCTCCTTCAGGATAGTGTCTGGATTGGAGTGCTGGTTTGAACGCAGACATTCTTGACGATGCATCTCATCCCCTCAGAGCAATGAACCCGCAGCCAAATATATCATGTGTCTAATTCCAGCAGGCACCCACCCAGCATGCCAGTCACAGCTCACCATTTATCAATCAGTGGGAAGTTAATGAGGCAAGTGAGAAGGAAGTGGACAGGGGTTGTGCCCCCTATTTAAAATGCATTACCCACGGGACAGTCCTCCAGCAGAGATCCACCTGACTGACAGAGATTTGGCATCAGGGAGAGATACAATGAGTCAACAAAAAAAAAAGCCCCTTTATTTGACTCTTAATGCCTCCATATCTGCCCCCAAGTACCCAGACAGCCTCACTCTCACACAACCACTACGAGAGCAAAGTGTGACAAGCAGGAGGTAAACATCGCTGAGGGCAGTGCTATATCTCTGGAAATATGACAGGAGAGATAATTGTTAATGGCACTGCATCAGTTAGACAGGTGCAATAGCCTATTTGTAATTATAGTTGTCGTGTTTACATTTCATGTCATGTCAAGGCTGGGGGAGGGGGGGGGTATTTGAAAGGTAATACATAAAGCGAGGAAAGGTGTTGTATTGGTAGATTTGACGACATATATATGGAGAGACAGTGACGCCACAGTTACTAAGTGTCCCTTCTTTTCTTCCTTTCTTTGTTGCGTCTCATCAACACTGACAGCTCATTGTGTCCGTCCACCTACGGGGAAATAACAGGAGGATTTATGTCTTATGTAAATGGAACAGATTAACGTACAGAAACACTGTACATACCCCGACTCACAAATCCATCCCACTCCCTGCTATACATTTTAATTAGGAAAAGTATGACCACATTAAACTAGAAAAATGACTCTCTGTGGTGATTTATTGACAAATCCCGTGATCTCTTGTGTTACTCGTTTACTTCATTGTGCTCATTTAAAAAGGGAGAATAACCGGAGAGGTGGAGGAGATATATTAATTGCAGCAGGCTTGATGAATTGGAGTTGGAAGCCAATCAATCAACGGCAAAAAGGGGAGGTCCCGTTTGTAGGTTAGTGCTGTATATGACCTAGAAAGAAAGTACCTGTCTGAATGTCAAACAGACCACTCGGCAGTCGTGCCGGAGAAGGAACATTTCAGCTTTTGTATGCAAATGCGACTCTGTTTTTGATTGATTATGCCACAGAATTGTGTCTATAATGTCTGCCGTGTATTGCGATTATGGAAATAAAACACCAGAGCAGGGAAGACGTAAACAAGAGTAAAGATGAAGTCATGCACGGGACACTTTTGATCAAAACTTGGAGGAACAAGAAACGGCTGAATTGATTATGTGGCAATGGGCCAAGATTCGGGGGAAGAATCTTTAGTGTGAGACGGAGATTGTTCCATGCAAAACTATTTTCAGGTGCTTCAAATACAGACGCAGTGTGCAGAACAAAATACATAACGTGGTGTATATAGAGTCAAACTTGCTTATGCTGTGGGCATCCTAATAAGAAGAATACCTAAAATATTGGCTTGACTCTCTTTTTGGAGTCCACAACATGACTATTAGCTGACTTGCTGTGGCCCGTACATTGACAATGTAGACGTTGTTTCCGTTGGTGGAGCAGAGGCTGGATCAATGTGTGCAGTGATTTCCCAGTCACATGCTCCGATGTGTCTCATTAAACTCCGACAACCATATCAGGGAATTCTGGACAAATGCTAGAGTTAACGAAGACAAATGCAAAGCTGGTGAGGATCGAGCCTCTTGAGAGCTCGTAGCTCTCTAGCACTTGTGAGGACTAGCTATTTATACAGATAAATAAAAACATTAAGAGCAGATTAAATCATCATCAAAGAAACACTTTTTTTTTCCCTATAAAACCTAATCTAGGAGCTCCAATTAGTAGCCCACATTACATTTCAACACAGCAACTCAATGTGGTAGTAATAATGTCCCTGTGCTTTTATGTGGCAAGTGGCAAGATCCCAGTTTCACTTGAAAAAGTGGGGAAAAAGTGGGATCATGTGCATGAAAACCTACAATAGAGCCAACTGCTCCAAGCCAAAAACAAAAAGGAAAGAAAAAAACTTGTCTGAGTGTTAAAAAATTTTCTTTTCCAGCAGTAAAGGGAAGAGGGCCAGTCTTCCTGGCTGTGATCTGTCTGACATCAGGCAGCGTTGCAGGCCAGTGCCAAGTAGAGCAGGGAAGCAGAATTCCCCCTGCTTTACCCCAAGCTCCGTGCAACTCCCAGTCTACATGAAGCATGTCATGAACAGACCTGTTACAGCGTGCCGGCCAATGATTTCTGCTCAGGAGGGAGGGAGTGGAAAAGAGCAAAACAAAAGTCAAGGCAGATGGTTTTGACTTTATTCATATCTATGCCATGTTTGGTACAGTGATGTAGCATGTGGCTCCACGAGCTTCAAGGTCAACATTCTGGCAATAGCAGGTTTTGGCTTGTGTGAAGAAAAACCCATGCGTGTTTCAAGTGCAGATATGAGAGAGTATTAGTTTGTATTTTCACAAACAAAAACGGCAGATGTGACTGGGCTGCACGTTCCATCTCATCACAACAGGCTCATTATGATTCTTCACACTTGTGTGGCATCCTGGGGTGGTCAGCAAGATGGTCAAACAGAGTAGCCATTAGCAGTGGTGGCACGCAATTACCGCAATGACTGTCACCTACAGATTGATGTGGTTAAGCCAAGGCATGCCCCGTGAAATCAATAAAGTGTCATCTCTGTGAAATGTCTGCATGATGGATGACTCCACAGGATCCAAATTACAGAGACGAGATGATGAATGCCGCCCCAACAATGGATGAGATAATTGGAATTAGGACGGAAGTGCAATGCTAATCTGCGATGAAGTGTGAAGACCGAGGCGTTGGGCGATCACCGATCAAACAGAAATCTTTTGTTACAATCGGATAATAGATCGTCTATATGTTGAAGTGTAGGAAGTACACTGAAATGAAATGCCTGTTCTGAGAGAGAATGGCACGTACTGTGATCCATGTGCATCACTACAGCTCACTACTACATCAAGGTAGACAGCATAATCAGTAGACCAAGAAAGAGAGAAAGCCCAGAGAGGAAACAGATGTGATGTTAGCAAACTCCCATCTCCAGGAATCGTCTGGTTTGGACATACCTACAAATCAAAAGTCTATCACTACCAGAAAACTAAAGGCGCCTGTTGTTTATTCAAATGCTTCGAAAAGATCTGTGGTCACTGCTGTCCATCAAGAGTGAAGATAATGACTCTCTAAGTAAGGAGAGGTTGAGGTGAGAGGTGAGAGAGGTGTGATGCTGTCACGCCGCCACAAAAAGCTCTGAGGCAGATGTTGCAGTCAATAGCGGCTGATAATCACGGCCGCGGTTTCGCTTGCCTTCACTTAATGAGATTTGGACCGCAGCGCGGTGAAGAACAGGAAACGCTCAGGCATTTGTTTTTTTGGAACGGTCACATGCGTAATGTAGGTCTGAGGACTTGCTTTCTATCAGCTGTCCCTCAACACAGTCGCGTTCTGTGCCACATTCAGCACACGTGCTGCTGCCTCACCATATTATGGGAACTCTGGCTATTGCTGCAGCACACTCCAGCACGGAGTGACACATCGTCTGATCATTCCAGTCAGACAAGGAAAAATGCAATAATAGAATAAAAAAAACAAAACTTGTATAGTTTAGTCTAGGATCGTTGGTTTTCTGTCATAATAACACATTTATTTTTTTTAATTCCCATTTCGATGGTCGACATGGTGTCATGACTGATATCAATCCATTTTCTACCACCACAGGAGGGTCACAGGGGGGCGACCCTCCATCATTTGTTTATAATGTACCACACTAAGGCCTTATTGAAATAATGCATTAACAAAACCAAAGAAACAACAACCAGTCAATTCCTAAATCCAGGGTGTTCCACCACTGACTAAGGTCACATGTCTGGTGCTACAAACACACCTGTACCGCTAGTTATCCCTGTAGCATGAGTTGAATCTTGAGGAAGATTTGCTCCAAATGAGGACAGAGGAGTTGCGTGTGTAAACGGAGTTGTTTTTCATAGTTACGTCTGCATCTTAATGATGAGATGCTCGCTGTTTTCCCCCTCTAAATCCTCGATTCCTCCTTTCCTTACGAAGGTCGAGATTGTGACATCATTTCAACCAATTTTTGATTTACAATCAAGATCGTGAAACCCCGAGTTTTAAGATAACACATTTGTGAGGCAAAACAGCTTTGTGAAGTCACACTTCACACACTGACCACCAAAATCTGATCACTTAATCCTGAAGTTTAAAGGAAAGTTGAAACCAAATTGGAAGAGATTCCTTCATGGCTTTCTTGCCATATTGGATTCACAAGAATGAGACTGGCGGACATCTTGAAAACACATTGCATAAAACATGTTTATTTAATTTCTCATTGATTGCCTGGTTTTGTGGCTTATTGTTACATCCACACAAAAGTCACTTTTCAAAGCTTGACTGATGTGAAGTGTGCTGGGGGGGGTTTTTTGTGCCGTCCGGTCTCTCCCTCTGGTTTTCTTTGCCTGTTGCCAGTCATGGATGTGTGACATCATGACACACATCTGGCTCTCTCGCGTTTTGCTTACACCACAATGTCTGTCACCCTCAGGCAAGCGTGCACATGCCAAATGGAACAAATGGTGTCTATGACAATGATCAAATCGTGCACTCACTCTTGGTGGGTTACAGCAAGGCACGTTTTTCATTCTATTAGGACATTAATAGCCATTTTATTGCTCATGATATCACTGATCCCCCAAGGACAAAGGGAAATGTAATCACATGTGACTAATCAACAGCGATTGATTTGCACAGTGAACTCTAAATCCTCCACTAGGGGTCAAGTAGAATACAAAGCTTTAAATTACTGCAAGTAATAATTCAATTTAAATGGAAAGAAAACAGAAAAATATACATTTCTGAGCAGCTCTAGCGCCGCAGACGGGTGTTTTTTTTGTTTTTTTTCCTTCTTCTTTCTTTGCGACATTGGCCAGTGACATCTTTATCTGAAACTAATTACACTGGCTGCAAAAAGCAGCACTCTCTAAATTCGCCTTTGTTGCTGTGGATCACTGGAGGGGGAGATCCTTCATCCTGCTTTCTATTGCCATCAGCCCCCAGGGCTTCTGTTCCTCTGTGGCAGAGGGTGTGTGTGTGCCTCTGTTCTGCCTCTTCATCTCCCTCAGGACACGCTTCGTTTGTGTGTGTGTGTGTGTGTGTGTGTGTGTGTGTGTGTGTGTGTGTGTGTGTGTGTTTGCAGGACTAAGGGAGTGATGGAAGGAGAGAGAGAGAGAGAGAGTGTGTCCTTGCTTGTGTGCATCAGTGACTGCATGTTCTGGTAGCCCTGTATGATTAATGTGTGTCTGTGTGAGCATGTCCACACGCATGCACCACTGCTTGTGCTGTTTTCCACAACACGGATTGTGTTTGTGCTCCACACACAGCACGGCTTGTGTATCATGCAACACCTTATTTGCTTTCAGTACTTGGAGCGAGCCACAACACTAACAACTAAACTATGGACTCTGTGTGGGAAAATGTACTATTCTGCAAACTTTGTTTTGGTTGCATCACCCAACAGAGGAACTACTTTTTTTTTTTTTTTTTTTTACAATTTAATGGACTTAATCAAGGAAGGCAGGGTTGTACTCAGTAACTGGAATAAAAGATAGTTGCTTGTTGTTTATAATATTGTGAATGTTAACATTTTTATGATCTAGAGAGAAATCCTGGAGGTTGATATCTCAGCCTTCTTTCCATTATTATTTTGGGTGAATCAAATCTTTAGACACTTTTTGATATCCGTGTTCACTTATACCGATAACGAAAATCAGGATATACTGAAAACTCACAGATGTGAGTTTACCAAATCAATTCATATTCCCCTCCGTGAATACATTAAAGCGGGATTTACATTCCGCATCAAAACAATTAATCGCATCACGCGTCCCTGTTTTGTTTGCTCGCATTCTTTCAAATCATTCCGTGGGTTGCAGTTGAGAGGGAGAGGATGTGCTGAGGAAGAGCTGAATGTAAAGTCGTTTTTTCAGGACAGGTCATGCAAATGCGCCGGCTTTGAGCTCTGCTCACTAATTCAAATGCTTCGCAAAGAACTGGCCCAAAGCACAAAGCTCATGCATCTATATCCATTTCAACATCGCGCTTGAACTAATGAGCAACTGGGGAACTTCAAACAGTCAAGTCCATCATCCTTTTTTTTGTGCAAGGTGAAGGCACGCACACACACACACAAAAGTAGTATTTCAATTAATTAAAGCTGTCTGCATTGTGTGCCCTCCTCCCCCTATTTTTCCTGCCCTCCTCCTCTGCCTTGCGCGTCCTCAGGGAAATCAAACAATTAAGAACTGAATACAAATTTACTCTGCCTCCCTTAATGTCTTTCACCCCTCCAACTGTCTTGGGGAGTGGGATGTCCTCCGTGTTGCTCGTAAAAAAAAAAAAAAGTCTGATTTTGATGTATTAGTCGGGATTTGGTTTTACACCCTGACCCTGAGCTCTGTTAGGAGGAGATTGACAGGAAGGGGCCACAAGATGAGAGCACGGGGAGGCAGTACAAAAACAAGTGAATTATTTAAAGAGAAATTAATATTTAGTGTAACGTGCAAGGTCCGAGGCATGCATTTTTAGCAGGTGTGGTCTTCCTTAAGACAAGATGCCCAAGGTGCAATTTATTAGGCCATACATCCCCCCGCTGACCCCGCAGTGCCCATAAATCTCAACCAGCTTTCATTACAACTGATTTCTGCAGGGAAGATTCTGTTATGTCACGCTTCCTTAAATCAGCGCTCAACGTTATTTCACTAAAGTTGGTGATTGCTTTCCCAATAATAATGCACTGCTATAGCTCATCGATCATCCATGTGCCGCTGATCCCTATAAGGACTCGGGGCTCCTGTTGATAAGCCGACGCGCCGCAGAGTAGAACATTATTGGTTTTCTCTGAGAGACTGTTTGTAAACATCACATCAGACCCCAGCATGTGCAGGCGGAGCGCGGCGCTGGGGCTTGTTCGCGCTTACAGCGTCGATAAACCACCGGGCGTAAATAAAAAGTGAGCGCGGTTGATTTGCATCAACACAACAGAACTTCCGTTTATTAATTTTCATTTGGCATTTTGAACAAAATCAATGCCAGGCCAAGGCAATAATCAAGATTATAATAATTCTGAGGCCATGAATCTTTTTTTTCTTTTCACTCTTTTATTTCCCAACACAAAGGCATGTCGGCTGTTTGACTGTAGCACTGCTGACAACACACTGAATCACTTGAACTATTACTTCAATTTAACTATACCGTATATAATATAATATATAACATGGAAGTCTAAAGGGAGTTGGCTTATTAACGATGAGATGATTGTACAGTGTAACAGTAACAGTTTGACATTTGGGCTAAAATCAAGTGGGTTGAATATTTGAGTTCCCCGTGAATGACAACAAATAGCTTCTCTCTCAGCTCATGTGTCAACAAATGCAGTTTCCTGTTTAACCCACTGTGAGTTTACACCTGGGACCTGCGACCCCTGCGCTCAGAAACCAAACCTCTGCTGATGAGTTTAAGGAGACTGTATCATGGGCTCGAGCCTTCATTCCCCAGAGTCCCTGCAACCCGAAGCAGTCCACAGCCTCTTTATCAAACCTAGGCAGCTCTATTGTTGTTGGCAGCTCACTCCAGTCCCCAGAGGTGGAGGGATTAGGTGAGAGTGAGTGAAGAGCAGCACAGGGGGGCAACCGATGGAGACCCTGCTGCATCCCATGCCTCAGTAGAGAGTTGCTGATGGCAAGGAAATAAGTGAGAGGGGAGATATGTGAAGGCATGGAGGACAGAAGAGAAGGCCGACTGCTTTCACACCTCATCTGACAAAGCAAAAACACTCCAATCCAGTCTTCACACATCCTTCCTCTGCCTCCATCCACTCCCTGTGTGTCCATCTCTCAGCACTGTGGGGCCTCAAAGTCATAACCTTAATGATGAGTGGGATGGGAAACACAAAGCATCTGCTTTCTGCATGACATGGAGACAGGGGAAGACTCCGTGCTCCAGGTCCCAGACTTTCTCTGCACCATTTCTTTTTATCACTGAGCTAAATTTAGCAACGAAAGAGAGATCTGAACCTGAACTCCTACACAGGTTTCCAAAAGGAGTCATGTTTGGATTTGAGTCCAAAAGGAAATAAATGACGATTATTACACCGTTTTCAGATCTGTTCATCTGCAGAGGGACAAGAGGGAGAAACTGCTGCTGGTGTTGTTTTTTGCTGTGCTGGTCGGCTGCAGCGGATGCTGGGTTTTTTTCCCCCCATCCACCATTTATTTTTCACACCACTCTGCATGAGCACGAGGAGGACAACAGAAGAAAAAACCCTAGATCAACTGAAAGAAACATGCTTACTTCCACCTAAATCCGACCGTCTGGCCGATGACCACACGTGGCTTCTTTGCTCAGTCAGTGACCCCCCCCCCACACACACACACACAGGGAGTGCTCGTCTTAGGAAGGTCATTTGACTGTGAGAACAGGGAGGAGGTCAAATGGAGTGAGAGTTCCCTCTGACATGGATTCACACTGTAAGTGCAGCAGATCTGTCTGTCAGACTGAAGATGGAAGCCAGGACTGTTAAGCTTGGCTGATTATCTTTATGGTCAGCAGCCACACGGGTCAAAAACCTTGGCTGCATTTGTTTATTCCCTTTGGCAACACAGAGCTTTGAGAAAATGAGCTTTCACTTTGAATATTAGAGAACGTTTGCTTCAGTAGGAGAAGGAGAGAGAAAAACACAGGCCGACTGGTGATTTAAGGGAAATAGGAAAGATGAAACTGCTTTGATTACAGGACTTGTCGATTCGAGTATGTACATGTTGCAATATCATCATGGGTATTTGTAGTCATTTATGGATGTTCATATTAAAATCACTGGGCCGTGCACACACACAGAATAATCCACTGTGCAGTGGAAATTCAATGATTTGTCTTTTAATTTCAAAACCAAGTAAACAAAACAGTCGACACGAGGACGCACGGCAGAAAATGTTGTAAGCGGGGTGAACGTTTTATAATTAGAATACAAATTTTGAAAGCAAACGAGACGGGAGTATCCAATTTAATCTTGCTGCAAGTATAACTGTATATCACTTACGTAAGACCAATAATGCTGGCTCATTGTGGAGACGTACAACAAAAAACCTACTCCAGAAAGAGAATTTTACACATATTCACCAAATAGATGGAGAGATGGAACACATTATGTTGTTGGAAAGTCTTACAATAAATGAGCTTGCAGATAAAGCCTTACGTTATGCTTTAATTTATGAAGATGAAACACACCGTTGTCTACCCACACAATCAAAACACTTAATGCAGTCTCATTCTAAAAGGCACATATAGGTAGGTGCTTGTTTAAAATCAAACAGATTGTCACTCAGCTGTGGGAATTTTGACTTCAAACACATAAATCTCACTGAAGTCCATCATAAATAATGCAAGATGATATAATAAAAGATGTAAAAGGCATCAACTGAACAGGATGAATGACTGTATAGTTGCCCTGTAGTTGTTTTCTGTCACAAAAATAGTCATCTTGCTTCTAAAATCCCGAGCACCACCTACACAGCAGCGCCTGGTAGAGTGTTTAGTGTTTACACAAGGCATGTTTGGATGTGTTTCCCGCGCCACCTATCATCAGGGTGCCTGTAAGCACAGAAGCATATTTTCCAGTCTGGATATCGCTGTGAGTGCACCAGTAGAATATATTTTTGCTCGTTAAAATTCTGCCAAAATGAGCATCAATAGCAAAAAAAAAAAGAAAGAGGGAGAGATCTCTATCTACAAGACCCTAAGCTCTTAGGTGAAGGTGAGTGATGACATGACTGTCATCAAACAGAGAAAACTGCTGCTTATAGTAGGTTTCATTTGGCGGTGTAATTAGAGGTCAAGGGAAGAAGGATGAAATAAATCCACCAGCTGGAATCCGCAGACCCAGTATTCCATCTGGAAAAAGGCTCAAGGTGGAGGAAGGGTGGGGAAGACCCCTATCAGGCACAGAAAGTATTTTTTTCCCCCTCCAAACCACATTATGATACTTATTCTTTTTTTTTTTTAAGTAGAACATACAGTTCCCCTCTGCTCATGGATCATCTGCTGAAGGGGCAAAGCTTCTCTGTGCTTATGTCTGAGTTAACAACTAGTCAATCTCGAGTGTGTGGTGGAAACTTGAAGCCTCCAGACAATGCATATATTATCGTTATTACACTGAATGAGGGAGAGTAAATACTTTGATAGGTATTAAAACATTAAATATTGTAACATTTAAATTCAAGTAACATGAGTTGGTGGTCAGGTTCACTTTTCTTTTCTAAATAACTTGCATCATCCCTATGGATGAAGGAGAGCCACACACACTGTTTTTTGCAAGCCTGAATGGATCATTTGTGTAACCTTGATATGTTCTGTACATATTAAAACATCACAATAGAGAAACACACACAATCACAATCTGATTTTCAAATGATGCAATCAGTTTCTTATGCTTCTGAATGATTACGCACAAAGAATATTTAACTCTGTGGGCTTTGATTGTACTACATTACGATCCCTCCCGGGGTTTTTAATCATTCATTCATTTACAAAAAATAAATATATTAGCATATTTTCAGATCACTAAATAAACTCACCTGAACAAGATGGAAGGCTTCAGACTTTTAAACACACAAACACACACTGAGTGATTGTGCGTCTCACCCCTCTCCGTCCTGTGGAAGGGGACAGGCCATTCTCAGAGCTTCCCAGTGTTACTGAATGCCTCGTAATTAATTAGCAACATGGGCCGCTGAGTCCACCTTATTAATTACTGCTCTAAGCTGAAAAATAATTGGAGCTTTTGAGAAGGTAATTCAACAGAGGGAGGCTCCAGCCAAACAAAAATCCCTTTTGAAGGAAGCCGTTAAAAGACACAGGGTCTGGACAGAGACTAGCCCATTCCCAGGGCTTGTCTTTGAAACTAATGAATCACAGTGTATCATGGCCTTGCAGCCACAAGGGTAACAAGAAAGGTATAAGGCTGGCATTAACCACAGTGCAGCCATCACTGAGAAATAAGCTTTAGTGGGTCTGAATGAATCTGAGAGCATGTGTGTTTGTGTGGGCATATTTTTTTTTCCTTGTCAGGACCAGTAGTCGCCATGGGGACCAAAGATTTGTCCTAATGAGGGAGAACCTCATTTACAAAGGCACAACATATAATATGGAGTATGATGTGAAGTGTGGTTATGTTAAGGTTAGGAGATTTGACCGGTTATTTCTGACTGTCCATATTAATAAAGTCGAGAAGCTGCACAAGTGTGTGTGTGTGGAAGGAAGCTTATGAGTGTGTTTGTCTGCAGCAAAGTAAATGATATAAACAAGGCAGTATCCAGGGTTTGTGTGTCTTCATGTCTTTTAGTTTATCTGCTGCATGCTGGTGGCGGCTAGTGATTAAGTGAACTGGGCTGTTTCTGTTTTTCACTATACTGTAAAGTATGTGTCTGCCCATGACTCATGATTGTAATTATGAGGTGAGGTAAACTAAGACTAAATTAAAACATCTGAACACACTCTTGTGCGCTGGTAGTCAGTACGACGAACCTAAACGTTATGAAATGGTCTGACACCAAAACCGAGGAGATCTGCAGCAGTGGGAGGAGGTGAACTGAATAACCGCAAGGCAAATATAATGAAGTAGTTACTACAGACATTCAAACCTGTAATAAATACATTTAAAGCTTTCACCATGAGTAAGCCCTGAATCTCAAATGAGAAAAAGACTTTCTATCCTGTTTTATTTCTGAAATAGTGACTACGGGGAGGATTTGAAACACCTCTTGTTTCGCTCCTAGCTTAATGACAAGAGGAAGGATTTGACACACATGAATGTCTTTGGGGTTGATGTCCTTTAAATAATCTGCGTGTGGCTCAGCAGCCAAAGACAATAACCCCACAGAGTAGATCATAGGGACGCCTCTTTATTTTCTTTAAAGAGAGAGATGGTTATTTATGCCTTGCCTTCCTCTCCCAGGAGAGCCCTTTTCCTGTCGATGCTTCCAGTGACAGACAAGAGCATCTTCACTGAGGGACGCACAAGGTCACAGGTTCACCAAGTCCAGTTTACGATATGGAGTGAAATAACATCCCCATAACCAAACAATCAAACTGGATACTGTCCAGGTTCAATTTTATTGTTCTTCCAAACGCCAGAGAGATAGCAGACATTTGCAGCGAGGAAACATATCCTCTGCCTAACCTTTGTCCGGGGAAAAGGTCAGGTTAAAGCGCGTACATGCACATCTGCTTGATTACCCTGTAGCGCAAAAGACTCAAAAAGATGGATAGCCAACCCCTCAGGCCCTTTATCCTTAAGGCTAAACATCATGATGAGCAGGGATTTCTCCCCCAAGTGCAGGCAACCGAGAACATTATCCGCCCTGCTGACAAGCCCCAGGCCTCCTTTCACTGATCCTGCACTCCATTAGAAAAAGAAACATGGATGGAGAGCATGCTGCTTCCTCAGCTTGGGACTCATCTGGATATGCCTGGAGGAGTTTCATTCAAAGCCACAAAGCAGCAAGACATGGGAAAAAAAGCTTGGCTAGGAGCGGTCAAAGCTCAGCCAATGTCCCCACTGCTCCAGATGAGGAGGAACGATAACAAATGAATACACTTGTCTTGTATGTGTGACATCGTAATTGGCTGCATCTACAGCCCGTGTTGCACCAGCCATCAGGCAAATGGAAGCATATCTCAGTGTCCTGCTGTGTCTGTCACTTTAATTTACCACGTGGCTTTACCACCGTTATTCAGGGTGTTACTACATCTGCTGATAATTTACCGCTGTTAAAAATCTTTAGTTGTATTGCAGAGTCTTTAAAGGCTTATTTCTAAAAACAATCACAAGATTTTATCAGCTCCTTGCTCTATGACCTGCGTTCTCAAAACAATTCATTGAAGTACATCCTTTACTATGTGAGTTATTGTGCCCAAAACATGACCTCCTTAGTGTGGGTAATTCACACATTATGTAGTCAATGACACAGGGGACCTCTCGCCTCGACTTGATATCTAGCATTCATTTGGCACTAAACGTTGAGGTGCTGAGGTCTAAGATGAGTGTGGTTTTGCAGTAAAGTACTGGTAAATATACTGTATATTGTGTTCTGTTCCAAATGTCCTCATCTTTCAAGATCAGCAAATTCTAAAACTGAATATACCAACAGTTTTATGTCCGCAACATGATGTTTTATCCGTGTCCCTTGACAAACAGGCTCTTAATCTCTGGTTAAATAACAAAAAAAGGCCAAAATGTCAACATGTTGATGGGCAGCTGCTGTGATCTCTGCAAAAACGGTGTCTGGTTTCAAGCTGTTTGCAGTAAACTTTTCATGCAGCCCAGCCTCCCTCTGCTCCCCTCTGCTTTAACTGCGGGGGTGATGTGAGTTTAGACACACTGAGAGCATGTTCACCTCGCAGTTCCAGAGAAATAGTCACATGCAGATGTGCAGCATGTGCACACCTCGCTCGCACTTTGCTGCCAGCGATATTTATTGACGAACGGCCAGGAAAACACAAATGCATCCGGTGGTTAAGTTCAAAATCATTTTATTCTGGACCTTATTTTTGTCCTGCTCCCTACTGATGCTGGCTGGGTTTGAACAACTGCTGCAGCCCATTACGGGCCAAACTCAGACAAGAACCTTCACGACGTGTCGGCACAGCAGGTTCATAACTGTGTTTACATTTCATGAAGTAGTTTAATTACTTATTGGTGTCCGAATCATTGGACATTGATAACTTGACACAACTGTTATATATCTGCTTCCCCATTTTCCTTTCACCACAACCGGTCGAGGCATCTTTCTCCACTGATGCGTAGCGCTTGCTCATTGTGTGAATTGTTGGGTTTCTCTGCTCTCTATAATACTGTGAAGGTGTTTGCATTACTATGTACAGTACCTTGAGATAATGTATGTTGTGATGTGGCACTACACAAATAGAATAGAATTGAATTGTTGTCGTACAGACTTGCATACGGTGCTCTGAGTAGATTCTGACAGATTGGTATTTGGAGTGCACAGACGTTTGTTTTGACAAAAGTGCTTCCATCATTAGAAGAATCTCCACTGCACCTCGACTGCCTCTGTTTGTTCCTCTTGGCTCAGGATTTAAGCTCAGCCGTGGACTTCACATTTAGTACTGTTGGACAACAATGACAGCCGTGCTGATTGAGGGTCGGGGGGTTGTGAGTTGTTTTTTCCACTGCAACTGAAGGTTTCCGTCCCAGATCTCCATTTTTGAAATGAAACGAGAACGTGACTGGTGAGAATTTGACAACCTGCACGTCAGCTTGACAAAAAATCCCTCACCTGTGCAGAGCAGGGATGTTATTCAACGGTGAGAATGAGTGTGATTTCCCATCAAAATATTTTCTAAGTAGGTAAGCCATAAAATTGTGGTCGCTGGTGTTGAAAGCTTTGTCCCACAGTCTGCAGGTGGAATTTACATATATTAGGCATCCCAGAAAAACAAGAGGAGATTCAGGGCTGACTGTGGCATAAAAACCTATCCTCTCCCTCTCTCTCTCTCTCTCTCTCTCCCTCTCTCTCGTTCCCTCTATCGCTCTGCTTCCTTGTCCTTTTTTCTCTCCATCGCACTGAAAGCTCTGCTTGTTCCTGGTTGCTCATGTGTGGCAACAGAGCTGGATGGAAAACATATTGCCCCATCAATCAAGTCCCATTCTTCTCAGCGATACACTCGATTTGGTGGCTGCCTGAGACCGAGGCCACATTCAGTCGGCCCTTTTTTCCTGTGTGAAAATGCAAAGATGACAAATATTCCCGCTGAACAGATCCAGAGCTGCACACTCTGTCAAAGTGTACCTATTCCGATAATTTGATTTCTTTCAAAGCGACGTTCCCCCTCCCTGACAGTACCTGACTGGCACTGTTTTGATAGTATCTTACTACAGAGAGTCGAGTGTGTGTGCCGTGTTCGCACAAAGCCTCCGTCTCCCCTGTGTAACACCAACAGATCAAATGAAAAGATAGAGGGAGAAGAAGGAGGAAGACGTCACTTTTCATCAGAGTCTGGCTGATGTATTCAGGAATTTCTGGCTTTCAAGTCTTTGTCTCACCAAACAAAAAAGACCAAAGCACAGAGAACACTGTCATGCTAGTACTATAACTGTGCAGCAGAAGGACTTCTCCTTCTTTCATGGCTGCTATATGTTACACACAGCTTGGCCTCAGTCTCTGGGCAGTGTCGTGTATGTCCCCCAGTTCTGCTCCACAAAGCAATCAGGTCTGAGCTAAGGCCAAGTATGAATGGAGCGGCACTTACTTGTTTTTCTCCAGAGCCAAGAGCAGCTGCTCACCTTCCGCTTCAATCAGGAGCTTCAGTGATGCAGGGTGACTCTGAAGAGAGAACAGACAGGAGAGGAGATGAGAAAAATGACTTCTGGAGTCAGGCAGGCAGCATTTTGATTGAGGAAAGATGCTCTGGTTGCCTTTCAACTCTTGCAAAATGTATTCATATTTAGCAAAGATAATTAAATTACGACTACGTGTGGCAGTAAATTATCAGATAGCAAATCAGCTTTCAAAAGTCTTGATTCAAGTCCGGATGAAACTTTGCCTAAGCCACCCAGGACTGTGAGAAAGCACATAACACTACTGTTTTCAATTGATGAGAGCAAATCCCTATGAAGTTACTTTGCATCTAAGAGCAAGAACAGAGAGGATTAGCTGATGTTTCTCTTCCATTTGACATTAATCCAGCTGAAAAGCCACGATTCTCTGCACCCGCGTTACAGCACTGAGAGAAACCATGTGTCTCTGTTAGGATTCAAATGAAGTGGCACAGAGTCGTACATTACTCCTGTCACGCGCACACAAACACTCTAATCTACATGTCAACACATAACCTCTCCGTGCTCCTGTGTGTTGCACTCGTAGGGCGCCTGTTGTGCACACAAATACATTATTTTGGATGGAGGCGTGCGTCAGACACATGCACAAACCAGAGCAGCATGCTCATGTCGTGATGCACACCAGTTGCAGCTCGCTTGTTTTTCCGGGAACATCCGTGTGGCATTGAGATAAAATCTTTCTTCTTTTTTTTTTTTTTTTTTTTTTAAACTCGCCTTTGGACATTCTTACCAGAGAAGAAGGTGAAACTGGTCTGAAGGTTTTTAACCTCCATCTTCTGGACAAAGCTCCAAAATGAGTTGATGAAGGAGAAGATGTCCACAAACACGGGAAGAGTTTTCTTTTTTTTTAACCTACAAACGCAGCAAGCAGCAAAACTCCTGTGAGAGAAAAGTGGTGCTGGTAATCTATTGTCTTTGTGTTTATGATTAGTTTTTTTGTTGAATATGTTCATTAAATGAAGCTGCAGTAACTTCTCTCATCTCAGTAGCTCCCAGATTTTGGTTCCATGGTAACGATGGACTTAGTGCTCTTGCCTTTGCAGAAAGAAGACCCGGGTTTGCGACCCGTTTGGAACAAGGGCCTTTCTGCATGGAGCTTGCATGTTCTCCGTGTGTGTGCGTGGGTTTTCACCGGGTTCTCCGGTTTCCTCCTACAGTCCAAAAACATGCAATATGGGGATTAGGTCAATTGGACACTCTAAATTGACCGTAGAGAGTGGATGGTTGTTTGTCTCTATGTGTCCCTGTGATGCACTGACGACCTGTCCGGGGTGTACCACGCCTATCGCCTATGTCAGCTGAGATTGGCACATGTGGAGGATAAAGTGGTAATTAATCCTCTCTCTCACACCCTCCGTGCCACTGGGCTACCACACACACACACACACACACACATAGTTTCTTGTGCATAGTTCAGCTTGGGTCAACTGTGGAAAAGAGTGCTGCTCTCGGTTAAATCAGCCATCACCCCATGTGGAGAAGAATGTTCGGTGGATTAAAAGAGGATATGGAAGCAGAACGCTTAAGGTTTAAGGCAGTATCATTTCACAGACCGAGTGGGACTAAAACTTCCTGCCGTCTTCTGTTCACACAGCTGTCTTTATGCATGCTTCGACCTCCCTCACTGAAGTCCATGACATCTGCCATTTGTAACTTCAGGGTAAATATACATAGCTTATAAACACTGCATGTTTGGAATTGCAATTAAAGCAGCAATATGTTCGCATTATCACTTCATTCCATCTCGGTTGGAGATATTCTATTGGCTGATTTAAGGTTTTGTGTTCCAAGTAATGAGAGCCCAAACAAACTTTGTGCCTCTGTGGCTTTTTCGGTTAAGTCAGAGCAAAAATGAATCCACAAACGAACCAAGTCAATAATGCGAGCTGAAAACTCAAGCTGTGTTTTTAAGTCTTCCTGGCAGCCATGTATATTATCATCAAGCATGGGATTATAACAGCAAACAGAGCCAAGCATCCCTGATTTCAAACATTTCATTCATATTCTAGCGAGTCGTGTGATGTCTGTACAGCTGTCTGTGCCGGAAACATGCTGAAGTAAACTGTCCCTGTGCACTTAAACTGAGCTGACACTCCTGTCAGTCCTGACACATGAGCAGGATTCGTCACATTGACACTAAGATATGTTTTTTTTTTTACTAATTTGCATTCAGTTTAAACTGTAACTACCAAAATCTGGTTACACTAACACAAGTGGTTTAGCTATGCTAAATTTAAGATGAATTTAAGTAAAACTTGAAGTTTAAGCTTGCATTTAGATTGGTTGAGATTTTAACCGCCTTTAAATGTTTATGCAACAGGTTTGTAAAAAGTCAAGGATCCTTTTCTTAGAACCTTTCCAATAGTGGGGCCAAAACATTTTATTTTGCCACAGGGTCCTTGAAACCAAAGTGGTTGGAAACATAAATGCGTCTTTACAATGTCCTTGGCATCTTGCCTGCTGGATTACGAAACATAATCTGAAGACATGCGTGCAAAGTTTAGACCTGATGATGGTGCAAGACAAGATGTTGGTGTTTCTTATGTAGCAGTGGACATCTTGACATTAATGGTGCTGCTGTACAGCATTATATTTGAAAGGGTTTTCCTTCATTATACAAGACAGTATTAAAATAAAAGGGGGCAAGATTGCAGAATAAGATACGGATCAAAGAACCAAGGTTAGAAGAGAATCCTGGCTGCTGCATAAGACTCATCCCTCAGACACGCTGGATGCGGAAGCTCCTCAAAGTGCTGTCCACTGTCATTCGGTGCTCGCGTTAATCAATCAACACGGTGTGCTACAACGAAGCTCTGGCTCGCGATCACACACAGTCTGATAAATTAAGATAAGATCTAATCTCGTCATCTGGTGGATTTCTAATGCTGGCTTCGAATGAATTTGACCGAAGAAATCACTTAAATCTATTACAGTCTCTGTGATTAGGGCATGTGTTGTAAATGATATACAGTAAATGGTTGGATTCTGATATCCAACCCCTTGCCCCTCCTCCTATCCTCCACCTCAATCCCTCCCATCTACTGTATGAAAGACATCTATGTTGTGATTTGTGTGTATTTTTCAAATTTATATTTAATTTACACATTTGTAAATCTCTGCTGAGGGTAAATAATGCTTCTGGTGTGGAAGGACTTGCACGCCATTTTGGCTTATTGCAGCGATTCAAGGTGTTTCAGCCCCAGTGTGTCATGGGCCTCAGTTCAGCTGGCATCTGTATAACTAGGCGAGCTACAGGCTTTGACCTCATTTAGACATTCTGTATATGAATATGAAGTTCCATGATGCTCTGTAATATCAAGATGTCTGGATGTCTGAAGGCTCTCAGTCACATCGAGTCACCTTCAGTAGTTGTTGGCAACTGGACTCAATGTATGTAGATGAGTGTGAGGACAGGCAAAGCTCCTCATATAATCCTCAAGCAAGTTACCATGGTTACTGTCTTCTTCACTGTCTCTTTTGACGAAAGCAAGGGCGCACCACCGAGTGGACTAGAAAATAATATACGACACGGAGCATGCACGGTTGGCGTGTACAGTCGTGAACTGTAGATGTGCTCACGACCGCCACTGATGATGAAAACTATATCCCGCAGTCTTCACCTGAGGCTTAAGTTGGCTGAGTGGTTTCCAGTCTTGTCCATCGAGCAGGAGAGGTACTGTGGTCCCATAGTGTTTCTGCTTTGCTGTCGGTGTGTGTAGATCAGTCGTACTCAGATTTTTCCCTGTAAAAGAAAAAAAAATAAATAACCATGTCAGACTATAGGGAAAAGTGTCAAAGTGTCCCTCTAGATAAAATTCTCTCATCATCAGTGAAATCTGACCATGTCCATCAACGAATGGGAACTTTTTCAAAAAGGATTCCATACCAGTGGCACTGATAATGAATTCTTCCCCCGTATTAAAGGCCTGAGTCTGGTGTTCATTAGCGACATCAAAACACAACCTGACAGTGCAGCTGCCTTTAATGTGGCGCGTCGCCTCAACCGTCTGCATTTGATGGATTTTCTGTCACAACACACAAATAATGCTCCCCGAGTGTTTCTGTTGTTCATCACTGACTCTGAATTATTTGCGCTGACAAAACGCCGCCTCCGACACATCCACACCCTTCCTGAACATGTGTTCACCTCCTTCCTATAGGCCGCCAAGAGAATGGAGTGTGTCCTCTCAGCCATAAAGGCAGGGATACATTAGTGCTCACAGATATCAAGCAATGAAAGGTGTTCAGTCTGTAGCCAAACTGTAACCAGCCCTCTGCCACTCAAACTGCATAAATCTCAGCAGTTGTCAGGAGTGGAGAGAGTTGTGAGCAAAGAGGGGCTCGACTGCTGCTGCTGCTGCTGCTGTGATAACTCCTTCCACAAGGCTAGTGTCCAGGATACAGTGCAGGGATTAGACATAGATTTGGGGCAAGGTTCCCAGCATGCTTTTATCTCCTCTCTCTCTCTGTTCTGACAGGGTGTTAACTGAGCCTTCGAATGGCTGCAATTCTTGACGCTCTGGTGAGTTGCTAGTCATTTAAAAATATATTCATCCCCAAATCCAATACTGATGGCCCCGAGACTGCTGTCTGGGGTTGAACCGATGGAAAAAAACAACCAGCCACCATCCTCAAAAACCCTATAACACTCATAAATGAGACAGTAGCTGAAATGTCTCTTAAAAAAAAAAAAAGTATATCATGAGCACACAGAGAGGCAGAAAGAAATTGTGAGCCACAGGAGAACATTGCTAACAGGGTTTATGCAGTAATCACTTCTTCATAGCGGGGGAGCTATTTCAGAGCTTGCGTCTCTCACTAAAGCAGCAGGGGTTGTAAGCTCCATTTGTTTCAGTGCAAACATCCTAAATCAAATGTTTTCTCTCTTTTTTTTTGTTTGTGTGTTTTCTCCCACTGATGCTCCGGCAAACAGCAGGGAAACAGATTTAGTTGGAGGATGATGTCAGTGACTTGTGTGAAGTTATGTGTGCGTGTGGTTTCAATATAATTTGTGGGCGCGATTTGAAATTCAAACTTTTGTTGCTGCCTGATTCTGAATCACATTCAAAACACACTCGCGGGGACAAACACTCGTCAGTGAAGTTCACATCCCTTCTGCCGCTCACATGACTCGCCCATCTAAATTGCTGAGTCTGCTTATAATCCAAGCCTTAATAACCCGGGTCAGGCACAGCACTCCCCAGCTGAGCTTCGTTCTGGTTATCCTCTGAAGGAACCATCACTCTGGAGTTCATCACTGAGCCGCTCCAGCTGATAGCGGAGTGCCAGAGGTGACCAGCTCAGCAGTCCTCATCCAGCTCCAGCATGCTGATGAGAAGCAGGTTCGAGCGAGGAAGGGACAGGCATCGCATACACAGCAGCGAGAGACCCATCCTGTCCTCATTAGTCTTTCGAGAATCACACCGTCCGGGGGAGGTGGGCATGCTGAGAAAGGGAATGCATGACAACCTCTGAGCAGAGTAAACACGGATAAACACAGACGATGAGGAGGGAGAACAGAGAAGCTTAGACACAGCTAGAGGTCCAGACCGAGGTTAGCCCATTTATGAAATGATCCAACCCTTTATTACAAAAATGATGTTCTCCCCACACCTTACTGCATTTTCTAATTACGTTTCCAGTAGAATTAAGCCGATCAGTCCACACGACTCACTCTGCATTTTTCTGGTTAGCAGTGTTTACATCTCGTGTCGCCCGACAATTGATTCATTTTATGTCGACACATGTGCATTTAGCTGAAAACACATAGAAGCGTCCACGAGTGAATTCTACTGCTCAAACAACCCAGTCGGTCAGTAGTTTGAGTCCTTCTTGGCTCTGTCTGCCTCTGAGCTGCTGCTGTATACACAAATGCTCCCTCAGTCAATCCTATAGTATGCTGTAGTGTCAGTATTCCTTGACAGAGCCCAACAACACCAAAGGTTACGTATGCACTGCAGCTTTAACAGAGAAACAATGATCTCACTCAAGGCCTACTCACGTTGTGACTAGATTAGAGATGAACGATATTGAATTTTTTGCCAATATCCAATATGGCGATATGCAAATTAGCGGCTCCCAGATGCAAACTAGCTATTTAGCTAACTCTGATATACACCTAGTTCTGTACATGGTCCCTGTCAACTAAACTAATACAAATATTGGGAGTGCTTGGGCCAATAACCAATATCAATATACAGTATATATGTTTTTCCCTGTTTTTCTGTAGTGAAATGAACACATTTTGCGCACTCATGTCACAGCAGATGTAGATATAAATGTTGCACAAACGTACTCATGTAAATAACTGATGTTTCCTTAAAAAACACTATTGAGAATTCACTTTTTGTTTGTTGAACGTTGAACTATTACACATACACGGCTGGAAAGACTGTCGCCTGTTTTGCGTCGTGCTCCGCGTCAACTTGGAAGATGAGGTTCACAGCACTTGGTTCCCCCCGACTTCAAAGTGCACAAGTGAATCGCCATGTTGTTAATGTGGTGTGCTCTGGGGTTTAATTCCCACTTATAAATGGCATTATATTAGTGGAAATAGTCTGCAGGCTCATTTCTTTTCCACATGCTTGGGAGAGACATTTAGTAAATGTTGGAGTGCGGTAGCACCGCACCGCGCTGTGCTGTGTGTAAGTGTGGGCTTTTTGTTTTAAGGGCTACCAGGAGCATTAAGGGAGCGGTAAAAGTGGGGACCAGAATGTGAAGTCTTATTTATATGTTCAATAAAGGCGAGTATAAACAGAGGTCTTAATAAAGCAGAGTTCTGGCCATGATCAGTTCCCTTTATGTTCAAGTGTACACTGGGAGACCTTGTGCCATTTATATAGCCCCACTAAGTCAATACTAGATGGGAGGATTGTATGTCCATGTACATGGGAATGAGTGTGTGTTTGCGTTCAAGCCACTGAAATATGACACAGAGCAATGGCTGTGTAAAGCAGTGTCTTAAGACATGAAAACATTTTATTTGTTCTGCATGTTCAGCCATAGATTAGTTGTTTACACATTGCGATGCTGTATTGCTGCGGTTGGCTGGCTGAAGCACAAAGAGCATTAAAACTTAAGACGATTGCTGAGTCTCATCCTCAGGAGTGAAATACACTTTGGGATGGAGGCTGTCTGCTCTCTCTCTCTCTCTCTCGCTCCCATCTCCAATACACGTTGCCCACGTTGACATTGTTTTAATGGTCCAACTCTCTTTTAAACTATCTCCATACTACTACTACTACAATTTCTGCTGTAAATACATCTACCATCCACAATACGCAAGTTTTTAAAAATGCTGCCAGTTCCATTTTTGTTTGCAAACTCTAAAGCTGCATTTTTAGTAAAGGCAGGCAATACTGAGACCTTTAGAATCCAGGACTATGACCTTGACTCAACAATCAGTGTGAACAAATTGAGGTAGTTTTAACACCTAACAGTCCGCTAGACTCGGTACGATTGGGGACTCGGTTCACTTGGGGGTTGCAACAATCAGCCGGTCCGAGTTTGTTTTCACACTTTCGCACTTTAGTGAATAACGCACTCCCCTCCTTGCCTGAGGCGGCGCTGCTTCAAGAAAAGAAGACAAGAAAACTCACTCATCTATTGGTGAATGCAGGACAACTACTGTTTCCTCCACATCAGAGCTCACGGTTGATTGAAAAGATCACAGTTGTGACATATTTCTTTCAATGCTTTTACCTCGTTCTTACAACCACGAGCCGTTTCTCCCGGCTATTTTTCGGCGGAGCAGAGTCTTCTTCTTTGCATCAGAGTTCAGTTGCACATTTACACCTCCCCAAATGAACCAGGCTTTCCGAGCAAATGACCTAGGGTTCCATTAAGAAGGGCAGGTGTGATGAACCCTAAGACTCGTTATTGGTCTAATAAAAAATGTCCCTGTTCTACTTTTCACCATTTTTGTTTCTTGCTGGTTATACTCTCTGACACCAAGCACAAACTAAACAACTCCATAGGAGAGAGTCAACTTCCAAGTTCCAAAACCTGCTTGTGGCTGTTGTTTCATCAGCATGACAATGTTTCATACATTTTTAAATGATATTTTAGCCCGTTTTAGCTTCAACGTCCCCCCTATTCTCTGACTTAACTCTCATACGTCTGTGCTTTGTGGAGCACTGTGCATTTCCCGATGGCATTTCACAGTGAATCACTCCCTGGTTTTATCAACGTCTGTGAACTGATGCATTTTCCACAGGCTGTGAGCTGCCGGTCCCAGGGAACAGAGGAACTTCCTCAGGTCTGTGCACATCTCAAGACGTCCTTTCTTTCTTACTACCCCGTTTTTTTTAAAAGCACAGCCCTTCTCTTTTCCACCAAAACAAATCAACAACTGTTCGGCTTTATTAAACCCCAGAGCCCGCTTTCTCGCAAACCAACCGCAACTCACTTCCTGACGGGCAGCCATGAAATAATGTATTCATAATAGTCTTCACTTTTCCAGCACAAATGCCATGCTGTTCTTTTCATCTGCGGGCTTGATGAGGCCATGCAACCCCCGCACCACCACCACCACCCATGTGTGCAGGTCCTCACTGAGATGGGGTCCAGGTTATACATGTGTGTCAGTGCACGCCTACTCATGGTCACCTCTGATGGTCTGATGGTTGGCACAAGTGAAGCACACACTCCTAAGTCACTTTCACAACACTCCAAATTTGAAAGTGGAGAAACTCTGACATGCACACATGAGATTATTTCAGCATTGTTTGACATGTATGGACACATTTTACTTACTAGTATGACATTGGCTTGAAATAAGAGAATTTGGAATTAAGCCTCAAAATGTCAGATGAGTAAGTGCTTTTACCCATTTATCCAGAAGAAGTTTATGTATAATTTACTGCATAGTAATATAGTATATTAACTATTTTAAATGAAGAAAAAAACATTTGTTGGAGTTTCTGTCTCGATGTCCAAAAACAGGCCAAAAAATGGAAACTATGTACAGGCCTTTTTCCAACTCTCTCCTCTCTGGTGACAAAGACGCTGATTTGCTGGCTTCCTGCAACAGTGTGAGTGAAATTACCGTAATAATCACATGTTGGCTTTCACGTGCAACTTCTCAGCTTTCAGAAACCATTGTTAGTTTTCCAATAGCACAAAGCGTTGTGTACCTACTGTGATGCAAAGTGCACAAACGTGTCGTCTGGGATGCGAGTGATGAGTTTAAAGCAGAACAATGACAACATAGACAACACTATTTTGCTGGTTGTATGTTCTTGAAAAGATTGTTTTTTTCCCTGCGTCACGTGCATGTATCCACAGATATTTACAGTATATCCAGCTATAGTAGATGGTTTTAATCAGAGCCCAAACTGAGCCCGGAGACCTGAGCCAAAAAGTTGATTCTGACATCAGCACATGGGAGGAAACTTGCTCTGTGGCCATTGTTCCTTTAATAAGAGGTGATTGACAGGCATTTCACGAACTCAATTTATCCCCAATCAGGGAAGGTAAATGATGCTAATTCAAAGAGAATGGTGATTGGGAATAGAATGATGAATGATACACTGCAAGAACCATCAAGCCGTCTCTCTTTCAGTAATGACCTTGAAGACAAAAACAATGAACTCAATTGCCTCTCTCTATCTCATCTTCTTCTTTTATCTTCTGTAGGCCTGTGACTAATCAGTGTCATTACCGACTAGCATTTTTAATCAATTATCATTATTCTGTATAATGACGTCAATATGAAATTCCAAAGGCCCAAGGTGATGGTGTCAAATTTCTGGTTTTGAGAAACCAACTAAGGTGGGGGAAAAAAAACAGCAGGATTTGCTACATTGTCATCTTCTATTTGTCTTCATGGTAAAAGCATCTATTTGGTTCTGCTGGTGAGACGCAGGCCTTCATATTCTGTTGATCACAAAATCAATTAAGCTCCTCAATCATTTGTTCAGTCTCTTGTACTTATCCTGTTAAGGTCGTGGAGGGGGGTGGGGATTCCACTTTAGAGCATCCAATTAAAGAGGCAGCAAATAACATTTGTGACCCTAGCAGTTTCTGTTTGCTCAGTGACATAAATACATCCGCTGTTTTGTCGTAACGAGCACCCGTGTGTGAAACTGGGTGGACACTATTCTCATCTTTTGGTTTGGATACGGAATAGTGATACAAAAACCCTTTAGCTATGAGAATAACACAATAAAAGCCAGATTTATAACAGGCCGACATTTTTTTTAATCAATATTACACTATTAAATAAGATTTAACACCATAATGGCCTATTTAAGACACATTTCACCTTTAACCCATCAATCTGCATGATTTTGGACAGTGGGAGACCCTTAACCCCAAAACTCAACACATGACGAGGTTCATATGGATTACAGAGGAAAGGTGAAAAGTGCCGGGTCCTTTCCACAGTAAACATCTCAGCCAGTTGGGGGAGCTTATGTCAACACCCAAAGGGTTGCAATAAGATAACAGAGAAACGTGTAAGTGACATAATGGTAATAGGAATCTGAGATAACTGGAAAGGGTGTGTACTTCTATTAAGTCTAATTAGTTAATAGTGTGAAAACAGTCACAGTGGTGACGGTTGTTAACAGTTATTGCCGGACATTTCTTTTCTTTTATTTGGTTCATATTTAACAGTGAACTCCCTCTGCTGGTAAATCGTGCTTTTCTCTCTCTCTCTCTCTCCCTCGTTTACTGTCTATATCTCTCTACCCCCACCTTGTATACTGAACTCATTTACCGTCACACTAGCCTCATGTCAGGACATAATTACTCTGTGGGAAATAGATGGCCCTTGCAGCAAAAATCCCTTCTGGCTCAGCAGGAGGTGCATGTTGTCTGCGAAACCAGTGTAGTTACGTCCTCGTGTGTGACACACACTGTTTCCACCCCAACACCACCTTCCAGCTGCAAAGCCTGTGCTCGCTGCCTTGCATGGTGTCTTGGCAAGAAAAGGTCAGAGACAGAGAGCTCCTGGAGCAGATCAGCATCATGGAAGGAGATGTCTGGTGAAAATTCAAAACACACCAAAAAAAGAGAAAAAAAGAGAAGAAAACTTTAAGTCTTCATAGACTGACAGGATAACAAGGACATCTCCATCATACTGACTATTGTGGCAACCAGTGTCTTTAACATACTGATGGTACAGAAGGTAACAAATATGACCGACACTAAAGATTGATGAAACTGCATACACTAATTTGATGATTAAGGCCCTGGTACACTTGTGCGGACCCAACATGCACCGTGCACACGACGTGAATTACAGCCCAGATTTTGGAACCGTATACAAAGAGCGAGTTGGGTGCATGCGCAAACTGAATTTCCGACCTCTACGGGTAGGTGGAGCATTAAGCCCCGCTCACCAAGCAGAAAAAACGTCGCAAAGGATAGTCATCCTCAACCCGGTGACTCGCAAACTGGCCGACACCCCGACTTCCCTGCCCGACAGGTCCTTCAGCTAATGAGCCGCTCAAACCAGACGTGTCCGAGCGAACTGTAGCATCGTTCTCTTCTTCTTTGGTATGAATGTGTCCTATTCCCAGCGTTCAGACTTTATGTATTACAGATATCCAGATATTACAGGATATTCTCGTGTAGGGGACACGAGAATATACCAGCGTCCGCGATATGCAACTCAATATATGAAGCAATATCCAAAGCAATATGCAACGCGCAATTCAGCACGCACGGCATGTGCGTGGAAGTATATCAGGGCCTTTAAATTCCAGAGAGTTATTCCAGAGAGGTCCATTGAGTAAGTATTAGTGACATCTAATGGTGAGAGAGCCAAGCACTCTGCTCACCCCTCTTTTTCCAAAGCACATCAGGGAACTATGGTGGCCTTCATTTATTTCAGAATAAATGTTGTTTTTTCCTAGTTTGTGTAGTCGATGTTTGCTTCAAAATGTGAAACTCACTAAAGCAAGGCCCTTGTCCGAAGGATGTAAATAGGGCTTTTTGTAAAGCTACAAAAACCATATGATTTTTATTTTGAAGTGATTATACACTGATACAAGCGTGTTTATTTGTAGTACGTTCACTTTCTGCCAATAAACCGTCCTAAATGTTCCACACTGGACTTTAAAGCAGAAGTCCTGTCTAATGCAGTCCATGTTTAACTTGAAACCCTCTCTTATATGAAACGGTTTACCTCAAAAGTAAATCACAGGTCCGCCTGTGGGACATAACTCAGACAGATTCAGCAGCAGAACTTCCTTTGGGCCAATTTGTTAGGAACTCACCAAGGTGACCTGTCTTGTTCTTGTTAACATGTCTGAGGATTTGGAAACACATATTGCGGCTTGTCACTTCATGGTAGACGGAGGTGAAAACTTGGCAGATAGTCTACACCACGCTGGAATATAGATTATATGGAGCTTAAACGTAATTTGCTCTTTCACATCTCATATACTTATGGAAAAAAGTGGTGGATGTTCCCCTTAGCACCTACAATGCAGTACAATGTGTCAGTGTGGAATTCCCAAAAAGTCTTACACAGGGGTGTTGCAATATGGTAAGATGAGAGTATGGCTGACTAAATTTGTTGAGAACCAAAATACATACAATATACTAAATAAGGTTGACACAAACCTATTATAGGAGAAATGAAATGCAACTAGAGGACACAAAGTGCACTTCCTGATGGCTTTAGTATTTATTATGGCTTCAAGAGACTTTAGCTCACACTGACCTATGTCACCCACATTGCGTGCCTCTAGGACAAATGCACGCTGAGGGCCGATTTAAGACATGTTTCAGAGATGTGCATTTTTCTCCAAAGTTCCATCAGTTTTTGTGTTTAAAATCCCCAAAAATGTGAAAGGAATAAAATAATCTTAGCCGGGGCTCTACTAAATCCTTCAATTATGACTGTAACTGAGGGAAGCTTTACTAAACCAACACATAAAATCTATTAAGTGAATTCTTGATTTTTAATCCATGGTATCATAAAGAATTCAGTGGGAAGTTGAACTTTGGAATGAAAAAAAAAGTGCACTGTGTTATTTTCAGCTCCTCATTAATAATAACTCCTCATTAATAATAAAAGATCACTGCTGCATTGTGATGTTGACGCGTTGGGTCTCTTCGATCAGTTTGGCCTCAGTGACTGGTTTCAAATCTGCTTTCAGTGTTGACGGTTGGGCAGCTCTTGTGTTTCTACGTTGTTATTTTGAATAAACACACAGAATGTTTACACTCTGAAATGCACAATGAAAGGGAATGAAAGAAAAATAAATCTTGGGGATTAAAGCCAGTTTGCAACATATGTAGGGTCAGGACACTGGAGCCAAGTCTAGCCATTTCCCTCCACCTACTGTAAACAAATATCCCCACTGCTGAGCAACTGGTTGATCAATCTGTCTTCATGCACGACCACACGTTGGCCGCCTTCTCTTACCAGCCTCCTGGGTCTTAAATATCCTGAGCAACTCATCTGGAAGATCTGTGTCCAGTCATACTGAAAAGACACTAAATGCCTCTGACTTAAGATTGGTCACATCATGATGATAATGTCTCTCCGGGGGAGAACACCGTTTGCGGAAGGAATGTTTTACCGTCGTCCAAAAATACTGTATATTCTCAGCTCACTTTTCATTTGTCTGAGCACGCAGCACGCGAGCTTCTTGCAGCAGCTTGGCTGAAGGAGTCCAGCTGCCGCGTAAATACCGGCTGACACCGAGTGTGTCGACCAATGGATGAAATCAATCACAAAAGACTTCCAGCGAGGACAGAAGCGCGGTCAAGACCAAAGCATGCCGAGTCAATGCCGGCCGACACCGAGTGTGGTGTCAACCACTGGAGCAAATCATTCACAAAAGAGCCAGGACAGAAGCATCCTCAAGACAAACAGGGAGCAGGAAATGGACAAGAGTGCAAGAGGCGGTGTCATGAAATATGTATGCAAACACGACAATCCAAGGAGATCTTTTCTTAGCAGCCAGGGAGTCTGACAGCAAAGAAAAACGTGCTCAGTCTGGACACCAAGCATAGGCTCATTAAAGGCAACACTAAGAAGTACATAGATAGTCAGCCTGGGAGTGATTATTTTTTATTATCAGTGGATCTTTTTTGTCTATTTGTCTATTTTTTGTTTTGAAAAAATTTTCAATTCTCATTTTGTCTTGTTTGAAATGGCAAAAAATCCATTAGCATATCATAAGTGTTGCTTCACATACTATTTTCAATGTAACCACATCCCCTTGAGCCGTAATTACCACAATGTCATTGTCTTTAATGGAAATACAACAAATTTAATATAATATTTAGTTATTTGCCAAGGTTGTGGCTTTTATTCCTGATTTCAAGACACCCCGTTGCTCCTGTTGCCTGTGCCGGCAGCGTATGAATGGGTTTGAAAGATGAGTGATAGATAGTGTATGAATGTGTGTGTGATTCAAAAACTGTAGTGTAAAGCAGCTTTGAGTGGTCATCAAGACGAGAAAAGCTAAATCCAGACCATTTACTTTGAGGTAGAACTGTTTGACCTCAGTAATTATTCACATCACCTTATCATTTTTAAGGTGACATCCCTACACCCAATCCCTCCGTCTATGGGTATGGGTATGGGTCCATGGGAAAAACACATCAAGGCCAACTTCTGATGATGAAGATGAACTGTTGATGAATGGATGAACTTCCTCATGCTTCAGTGCTACTTTTACATGTTTGCCCTTTCTGGTAATTAATTCCCAGGATTCCACATTTGAGTGTTAAGATTGCCAGTGTATTCAGATATAAAGGTTTCAGGCACTCGTAACGCAGCTCCTCCACCCACCACTGTTTCTATAACGATGGCCCCCTTAAGATGTGGTGTTAATATCCGTCCTCAGGGTGGACAGCCCTACATAGGACTGTTCACACCTCCAGGATGCTTGTCCTGTGGCTGTATAGGATCCAATCGGAAGTCCATCCATCATCTACCGTTTTATCCTCCACATGTGGGTCGCAGGGGGCGCTGTGCCAATCCCAGCTGACATGGGGCGAACAGCGGGGGACACCCAAACAGCCTTGACTCTCACAGCACATGCAAAGTCCCTGCAGAAAGGCCCATGTTCTGACCAGGTCGCAAACAGGTCTTCAGATCGGAAGTCTCCGTCCTTTATTCAAATACAGATTTGCGTTGTGACTGTTTCACAGAACAAAACTCGAATTTTTTTAAAGACTGTACAGATGTGTCTATACTGTCAGTATGTTTATAACAGACATGTTGGCACATTAGTCCGTCCAAAATTATACTAAATAGAATTTCTCAAAGTTGGACTAACCCACCCAGATAATGCAAATGGAACGCTGGTCATTCCCTCAAGCTGACCTGTACATGTGCCACAGTTACCACACCCAGAGAAGAAGACAGTTCACGGAAGAATAAGACAACAGTGATGAAAACATGGACTGATGAGGAGAGATGAGGATTTTATGCTCTATCAGCTTAAAGAATTGAATACTAAACCAGAGACCTGAGATACTGTATGTAAAAAGTGTACGTAGTCTTTTTGGTTTGACAAACACAGACAACTCGGTAGTAACAAATACAGTGAATCTCCACCAGGGGCGGCTCCACTGCTTGCTAAAAGAAGTTTAAATGATGTTCCCATTTAGAGGAAAATAGGCAACAAGGTGCAGCACATGAGTGGACACCAGTGTGATCATGGTATCATCCAATAGATGCCTGGTTGCAGGAGACATCTGGTGAATTTCTGCAGCAGTCACGTCCTTTAAATCTCGAGGATTCAAAACAGGAGTTCAGATTCTAATGGGTGATGTCATTACTGAACTTAGTGCCATCGGAAGGGGATCTACAGTATGTGTGGTGTCCTTGTTGAATGTGCACCCAGCAGGGCGAGGCACGCTGGCGATTGGGATGTCATGAGCCACGGCCTCAAGGCAAATAAATACAGTGAGGGATAAACAGAAGAAGAAAAAAAAACACCACAAGCATAGACACAAACACACACTGACATCACATGTGCATCACACAAGCAGCTCTTTCTCCCGTATTGCCTGGATGTCATAAACACAGCGAACATAGCAACAATAATATACAGATTTAAACAAAGCTTGCTTGACTGTAAACCGAAAGGGAGATTTTTAACTTGTGTTTGCCACTAATAAAAACCTTGAAAAACAACTGTGATTGAACAAGGAGACTTGTATGAAGTGTGCTTAGAGTGGCAGCCTGGAGTGTTCCCACTGATTACCAAAGAGAGATTCAGCATCATCAGTTACACAGCAGCTCCTCTCCTCTCCTCTCCTCTCCTCTCCTCTCCTCTCCTCTCCTCTGAGGAGCATGTTGGTGGACTGCCTGCCAGCTACAATGTAATGTTCCCCTAATGCTCATGATCACAGGCTGCAGAGTGAGAGGAAGGCGTGAACTGAGAAAGCTTGTTTACACTGGAGATGGTTCACTCTGCCCAAACATGTGTTACAGATCTGGACTTTCATAAAACTTGGTGTAACCCAAACTGTCAAGGGGGGACACACCAATGCAGAATGTGCAGAATTCTGAATAGAATAGAATAGAAGTCAAATGCACAATGACAGTTGCAGACAACTTACACGTAAAAGCTTTTTCTATTGGTTTCCAAGTTATTCTTCGTAAAACCGTGCGTCAAAGTCGTAAATCACGATTCTGTCAAATTCTGACATGCAGCAATTAAGAAAATTATGATTAACTACGTTTACATACGCGCATCTTTCACACATTATTTAAGAACAATGTTGTATTTCCCATTTGTCTGATTCGTGTCACATTCTGACGCGTAACAACTGATAAAATGATTTACTACTTTTACGCACGGATCTTTAACGCATCAGGAGACGCAGAAGTTAATCTTTGTTTCCCTTGTTCTTCTTCATCATGTCTTACCTTCAGCAGATGTGGAGATCACGCTGCCACGCGCCGACAGAGAGACAGTTAAAGCCTGAAGCGCTGTCAGAATAACAAAGTTCAGGCTCCGGCTCCTGGGGATCATGGTGTCCGGCTGAAGCGTGGACGGGACTGGCTTCTTCTTTTTTTTCACTGTTTCACTGCAGCACAGCCATCACACAGTTCACAGCCCGGCAACAGCTGATGTGTCTGAGTCCCCACCACCACCAACACCACCACCAACACCAACACACCCACCCGAAATAAAACGACTTCCTGAAATATGATCAAGTAAGTGTGCGCTTTCGGAAATCCCGGCAACAGCTGATTCAAGTCCGCGCACTTTCTCCATTCAAAGGTTTCCAAGTCACAGGGCTGGAGCAGCTGCAGCGGCAGCGCAATAAATAAGTGTGGGAGTGGGAGTGGAAGCGATGCACACTGACAGTGAGCTCTGCTTCAGTCGCCCACTGGAATGACATCGATTCCAGGGCAATTACTGG
Source organism: Solea solea (assembly GCF_958295425.1). NCBI lineage: Eukaryota > Metazoa > Chordata > Actinopteri > Pleuronectiformes > Soleidae > Solea > Solea solea. Next base: position 12,102,460 of record NC_081154.1, on the reverse strand, counting down.
TGTGAAGTGTTGTCTTTTGAGTGGGAACCATGTGCTTGAGTGAAACGTTCCGCGAGGTCCTAAAGCCACAACACGGCACCAGCAGTGTTAAAATGCATCAGTGAAACACAAACACGTGGATTTTCCTGCAATTCTTTTCAAAATAAAGCCTTCAATCATTAATATAAGATTTAAATAAATAAATAAATGTAAATACAGTGCAGGAAGAGCCAAAGCGTCCTTCTGACTTATTTTAAGCATCCACGTATACATAAAACTAGTAAAAAAATATGTATACTATTACAAAGACCTTTAAGTTACAAAAATATAATAGATATCTAATAATATGTAATCAAATTAAGATAAAAATGAAAGTGTATGTGCGTGTGATCATAACTATTACTCACAATGATTTACACTAAACTATTTACTTTAATGAAATAAAAAAAACTAAATCACATGTATTACCCCTTTCCCCCTCTAGTATTGTGAGATAAGTGGAAAATAATATTTGGTAATATTCGTTTGTCTCCATGTAAATAGCACAGTTCACCAAAAAGTGAGTGTACTATGTGTCTATTCATGGCACCAAGTTCAAATGCCTAATGTTTCCTGGCCCCACCTTCTTTTCAAATGGAATATTTTATGTGTTTCACTGTAGGTCAGGCAAAGCAAACGCTTTCCCGTCATACAGAACCTGCAGGCAAAATGTTTTCCCGGACAAACATAGTAAGAGGCTCCACAGTCAATAATATTTTGTTCTTTCAATTACAGATTGACCTTTGTTAAAAATGACCATAAAGAAGTTCAATTAAACTCACATGTATTTGTTTTAAAATGGTTTGAAAGGTGCAGGACACTGTGTGAAGTTTAGTATTTTACTTTGAAGGCAAAGCACTAGATTTCCAGCCTCTCTTTCGTCTCCCTAGTAAAACTTGACCCAAGCAGCTTGTTATAGATACTGTAAAAGCCCACACTCAGTTTACATTTGAATAATGCAGCCACACAGCCTTAAATGCACTCAGTTCCTACTCATATACTGTATGTGGCACAAATATATGCACTCCAAACTCTGTTCCTTCACATTAATAAGTGATTTTAGTGATTTAGTTTAAAACATCATTTTCAAACAGACTCATAAACAGGTTCAGACTCAAGCTGTCGCCGTTGTGACGCATAAATGATGATAGCACACATGGACACATGCTCATGGATGCATTCAAATGCTATACGGCTCTGCTCGTGAACGCACTTGTGTGCACTCTGCACTGCACCACATGGCCGTCCACTTCAGATCTGGAATCAGTATTGCAGAAAACGGGCAGATGTCCACATACTGTACAGGCTGTGTCCCTGAAAGCTTTTTCTTTCTCCCCCACAGGAAAAAAAAAAAAAAAAAAAAAGGAAATGCATAGCACTTCAGGTCCAACACGCTCCCAGCAATGAAGGATGAAGTTTAAGTTTCAACAAAGGCGACAATTTTGTGCTGCAATGTCTTTACCTTCATCCCCAAAATGCAGGAGTCGCTCTATTTCCCCTGCATGCTGATTTCACTGAAACTCAAAAATTCAGCTCAGTGACATTTCAAAAGCTGACTTGTTGCTCTTTTTAAGAGTATGTGGGATGTTTGGAGAAATGTGATAAGGCACACAAAGTAGCAGACAGTAAAACAGAATATTTCTGTTAGTGTGCCAGGACAGGTACTGAATAATTCACCCTGATTTTATACAAGATTTATTTTATTTCACCTCTGTTATTTTCAGAGTGTAGCACAGGGAAGCTGTGTGTGTGTGTTGTGGCTGTATGGTGTGACAAAAGACACAAGTTGAATTTATAAAATACATTTAATTAGATTAAAATACAAAAAAAAGCACAGTTGAAGTAAAGAATCCACATGTGTTTTAGGTCACATTTCACAGTATAACCATTTTTGTCACAACACCAGTGGGTTTACACAGGTGTAAAGTAGAATAGTAATAGGGTTATATTCAAAAAGCAAGATAAAGGAAATATGTTTTTTAAGCAGCATTCATGTTTCGTAATTATCTGAATTTGCGTATTTCAGACATGAGGAGACCGTTATTAAACCACGGGTGCTGTTATTAATAGACTCCCACTGGATATGCACATGAAGTGAGGTTTACAGAAATAGTCGCAAGGAATCGTCTGTCTTCTCCGCGACATTCAGATGGATGAAACAGCTGGACTATGACAGGAGACGAACTTAAAGGCTAACGAGTAAAATAACAACAAAGAGTGATGAAAGGAGCATCTGCTCCGTTGCCTCTTATTCCCAAAAATAAATATTCACACGTCTCACTTCTGATTTATGGCCCGCTCCATCATGTTGTCGAGGGGGCACATTCACCGTGGATCAAAACACAAATTCTAAATCTGCGGTGGCAGACTGTAGTCCATCATGAGACAAAGGGTGGAGACAAAAGCTCCATTCAGATCTGCAGGGTCCATTAACAGGGCATTTCCAGTGAGACGGGGTCACATTCCTCCATCTTACAGCTAATATCTGGCACTGAATTATAGCAGAGCCCACTTCAGGCTTCTGTCTGCCGTATAATGCTTGTATAATGAGGACAGCTGAAAACTGTCCTGGATAATGACATATTTTGTCTTGTATTACAGCTTCACATCACATGAGATCATGAGAAGAGTGGCAGCCAAGGGCATCAGTGCTTCATGGTGCAGCGAGGAGCTACTGCCCATTCCATTGCACCAGGCATTCTGGAGAGAACGGCAATTTGCAATCAAGTAAGAAATGGGAGAAACAGGGATGAACAGTGTGCGTTGAGATGTTATCGTATAAGTGTGTTCATCAGTTGCAGTGTGATGTTTGATTACAACCAACATGGAGCGGTGAGACGTGATTTCATGCGTTCATTTTTAGGCATCTTCGTTTGTTATTGCATGCTGCAGGAAGAGCTGAGTCACCAGCATCTGTCTTGCTCAAAAAGAAATATCTATGCCAAACTTCTTTTTTTTTATGGCAGAACCCGACCCAGTTCTGCACATGAGCAGAGCGAACCGCCCCAGCAAATCACCCAACTACACCCAAAGTTTAAAAAAAGAAAAAGTACATTATTTTATGTACCCTTCAAATCATTGACTTTAGCTCTGGATACAGAAGCTAAAAGATGTTATTGCCATTTGAATATAAAAATCTTAGTATAGATATAAACCTATTGTTGTCAGGTATTTATCTGCTTACATGAGCAGGAATATGTACATCCAACCCTTTCCCCACTGTCTTTTATGAAATGAATGCATATAGGAGAGTTGTAACAAGGGAAACTATTTCAAATTCTTATTTTACTGTGGATCTGACAACACATTTATTTGGTTGCAGTCTTACAGCATTGTGAAATAAGCATCAAAACAGCAGTAATTGATGTTTTAGGTGACCTTATAGTTTTTTGAAAGATTGCCATGCTCTTATTCTCCTTAAAAACAGATGTTGAGCTCAGGAACACAAATCTGATGCTGGTACAGGAGAGAAACAAGCATGGGCTCAGGCTGAGGTATATGGCTGGAGTAACATCATGAACTGCACTTATATATTTTTTATTTTCATATCCAGCACAGTCAGAAATAAGAGTTTACTTCTTCACTGTGGGTCATGCAGTGCTACAGGCTTCACCATCTTCATCTGTCGTTCAGTTGTTGCCCCTTTGGAGAATCTGATCCAACAGTTTCTGCCGCATGAAAAGAAAACACTCTGATTACGAAAACACTCAGGACTGTGTGGTGTGTGCAGATTTTTCAGGTCTAATCCACACACAAAGACCAGTAGCTGCTGCACTGTCACCCAGACTGTTTGGGTTCCCAGCTCCATTGCTGGATCCTCTGGCAGAGCAAATCACAGGGAACTGTGTTATCTGCCACAGCAGCAGTGTAGGTGGAGCAGCTGTGTGTGGACAGCCGCTCGGTCTGCAGTTCGTCTGAATGGTGGCACTGCACTGTAGCTCGCTCTGCCACTGAGGGGCCTATTGTTCCACGGGGGACACATGCCTTATACTCCCAGCACAATGAGACTGTTCACTGTTTCTGTACAGACAGGGCGTGGGGTGGGGGGAGAGTGAATGTGGGCGACCACACTTCTCTGGAAAATAAAACTCTGGGCTGAGGAGGTAAGTAATTATTGCCCATTGGAAAAATAAACTCCAACGGTCTCTTCACTTAATGAAAATGACGTGATGAAGTGTATTTTTTAAGGCTGACTTTTGTCCTCAAAGTGCCAGGAGAACTGCGAGGTACGTAGCAAAAATTGGGCAGCGGTGACCTCTAGTGGAATAAAAACCACATTGCTCTGGCAGCAGAGATGAACTCCAAGAACACATCAACAGCTTGAATATTCATGATCTACTGCTTTATCCCCTACATGAGGGGGCGTGAGGAGCTGGAGACAATCCCAGCTGACATAGGATGAAAGGGAGGGCACACGCTGACCAGGTCACAGTCCATTACAGCGATGAAACAACCATTCACGCTCACATTCACACCAATTTAGAGTGTTTGATTAACCTCTGCGTGTTTCTGGACAGTGGGAAGAAACACGAGTATCAGGAGAAAACCCACGCACACACGGGCAGAACATCAAAGCTCCATGTAGACAGGCCCTTGTTTGGATAGGGTCTCGGACCCAGGTCTTTTAGCTGCAAGGCAACAGTGTGAGCCACTTTTCCTCCATGTGTCCCCAGCTGGAATATTCAATAAAACATAACCCATCAACTCATTTTTTCACTGTTGTAGCTTTAATGTTTTATAAGTGAAATGCAGCAATGTAAATATTGACATTTTGTTATTTTAAGTAATAAGAATACTTTTTTATACCATTATTATTATTATTATTATTATCATTATTATTATTATCAGAATGACCTCTCTTAAAAGATGGTATTTATATATTAAATATTAAAAACAAAGAGGAACAAGGGTCTTTCTGCATGGAGCTTGCATGTTCTCCCTGTGTGTGTTGGGGGGGTTTTCTACGGGTTCTCCGGTTTCCTCCCACAGACCAAAAACATGCAATATGGGTATTAGGTAAATTGGACGTAGGTGTGAGTGTGAGAGTGGATGGTTGTTTGTCTCTATGTGTCCCTGTGATGCACTGACGACCTGTCCATCTTTGACCCCACCTATCGCCTTATGTCAGCTGAGATTGGCACAGCTCCCCCCACGACCCTCATGTGGAGGATAAAGTGGTAGAAAATGGATGGATGGATCTTGACTGTACCTGTTTAATTTAAATTCTGCTTCATCAAATCTGATGTACAGATAAAGACCCTCATTAATTCATAATAATCAAGAGTCTTTGTTCACTATCGTTTTCTCTTATGAAGCTTATACAAGTCCATCCTGTCCTCTCCTGCAGAAGAAACACAGACGCAATCCATTCACAGCGCAGTTCTCGTATTTAAATGTAATTTAGGTTCAGTCGAATGTGTCTGACTTTATAGCAATCTCTGTAATTAACCAGCGCAGATGTACTACATCATTTACTGTCATTACGTTTAACAGCTGCACAACTGTGGAGTGAGAACAAGACATTATTACTGAGCCCTTTTAGTGTTGGTCATTATTGCAAAAAGGGGTTTCACTCTTTGCAGAGTTTAAGTAATCCTGTAGGATAAAAAAAAAGAAAAATGTGTGATTACTTACTCAGTCGCTCTTGGGTCATAGACACAATTCTATTTATCCCGTTGTCACAGTAAAGTAGCAAGCTGTTGCTTTATTCCTTTTTTTTTTATGTGTTCGGTGAATCACCATATTTATTTCACTTCAGGGGCTGCACCATTCAGTCAAAGTAAAAATAATCTATACACAAACCCCTTAAAAATCTGCTTGGCTGGGGCTTCACTGGTGTACATTAAACACAAAAAGGAATTACCTTTTTGAAAAGTTCAACTCTCTGTCTGTTGCTCAAACACACCTCCCTGTTCCTCTCTCCATCTTTCTTCCTCCTCGCCTCGGCAAGTTTCCTGTAAGAAACAGTTTGTGCGTTTAAATGAGTTGCTGTTGAAGTGAAATGCAAAAATGATTAGAAGCAATTGCCAAAAAACTATATTTTTGACAGTATTGAACAAAACTGAATGTAATGTATTTTCTCCTTTTTGAACACAGTCCATGCACCGCTTCCTATATATCATCTACTGTATGCAAATAAGTCCATATATTCCTGGATCTTCCAAGAGGGAAGTAAACAAATGCAGCAGAGAAAAAATAATTATACTGCAAAAGTATTGGCAAAGAAAAAAAAAAGAGCAGCATATTTTTGTGTGGAGATGTCATTGACGCCGGCTGTTCAAGCCTCCTTGTGTGAAAACGATTCAGGAGATTCAAGGATTAATCTGCCCACAAAAAAGAAAGCATCCGACAGCGCGCCGTGATAGAGATTGAGATGAAACGTACCGCTTGGATCCGAGATACATCTCTTTCCCCGTAAAGCCTCTATCTCCAGGTCTGACAAGGTTATCTGGACTCACAAGAGCATGTATGTGAGAGGGAGAAGGAAGAAAAACACACACACACACATTACTGATTGAGTTGAAGGCTCAAAGGCACCGCAGCACATCTTATTACTGGTGTTTGAAGACAGAAAAAGAAAAAAGCAACTTATTACACTCCCATTATTTATTATCTTATTTCATATCATTTAAATGAAAAAGGCCAACCTTCTTCTCTCCTTGCACAACAAGACATTTTATAATTAAGTATAATTTAATTAATAAATGTCATCATTTTGTATTGCCATCATGCAGGAAATGACACATTTTTACAGCTAAGGGGGCGTCATCAGATTAATGTGCCCTCATAGAGTCATTTTTGTTGTTGTTTGTTGTCTGTGATCCAGGTTGTCATTGAACCACTTGTGTGTATTCTTCTGTTACAGCCACTAGAGGGCAGGACGACAGCCACACAATCTGTGCCACATCTACATTGTCTGTGGTGAGGCTCGACTCTCTCTCTCAGACAGAACACTGCATCAACACTTTAATGACATTTGAAGGTCACGGAAATGTTTCCAGTGAAATCAAGTGCTGGAAAAATGCGTTATTCTACCGAAGAGCACTTTTATTTTCTATGCAATAAGGTCATTTGTTTCTTATTCTTACCTCAAGTGCTTTTTCTTGCATATTGTCTCAAATGTGCCGGTCGTCCTTTTCAAGGAATTCTTTACTTAGTGAGATTTATTTATTTATTTATTTACCTTTTTCAGTGCAGTCTCAGTAAATGAATTCTTGTGCTTAATAGAAGTACAGAATTTGAATGTGATGTTTGCCTGTCATGGGGAAGCATCCTGTCAGCAGTTTGGGACATTTGATTGACAGCCACACTGTTGCTCTCTGCCACATCTGTCTGTGTGATTGACCAAGTGGCAAATAGTCGCTGCAGCTGCACAGGCACTATGGGATGTACAGTGAGAGAGACGGGGTGAGGGCAGCTGCTGGTACAGTACCGTTCAGAGAGGAAGGCTGGACGCGGTGGGCTCTTTGCTTAAGAACAGCTCTGGTCTGAGGAGCCACAGAACACGCCTTCTCTCGTCTTTCCTGCACTCTCCTTTCCAACTCCTGCACTCTGCCTTGGGATCGATGGATGAAGTTTGGTTTGGACTTTTGCAAGGCTTCCTAAAAAAAAAGAAGAAAAATCTAAAAACATGCTGCTTATATACACAAATTATTTAAGCCTATGTGACTAGATAATTAACCACAAGTGGAGCTCCAAACATTCTCCAAATCCATACAAATGAGTTCATTTTTATAGTAATTTTGCAGTTTTTTACTGTAATTTTTGAGAAATTTAACAAAAAAAGGGGAAAATAAAATAGTTTTGTTGTTTTTTCCCCTCAAATCTTTATTTTTTTTTAGGTCTATGGACCAAACAGTCTAAAAATAACACAAACTATTTAAATTTAACTTTTAGAGTAATGTAACATTGAACCAGTTCAACTGAAAACAGTCTTGAGCAGAATTGGTGTTAAACTGACACTTTTAGAGTCACTATGATCCTACAAAAATGTACTGTGTAAATATTTTATAATTATTGCCTCTGAACTCACCTGTAGGGAAACCATCTCAGGTGAAGTTTCAGGCTCAGGACTCAGCGGAACAAATGCAGCATGAGGCGTACTGTGGTGCCTGACAGGGACTTGATCAAGTTGTGTCTTACGCATATCTGTCACTACCAAGGCAGAGAAAATCACATTGTCTGTGTTTCATTTACACCTGGCTTGACATCACATGCCCGACTGCGACGCTCAGTCGCTCAATAGCCCCCCCGGACCTGTTGTGACATATTACTTCTTGGTATGAATCAAATAGGCACAGTATGCAAGAGCTGAGGAATTTCACTGCATCAGTATCGATCCAATCGAGGATATAGCTCTGAAAACAAAGTGTTGAGCTTGCAGCGTTCTCAGCTAATTGTTACCAAGATCAATGATTTACAACATGAAAACAAAAAAATTCAGATTAAGTATGAAGGGGAAAGAGAGAAGTAATAATACCAGTATTTCCCTGGAGTGGTGGCGCGGTGGAGTCCTTTGCAGAATTGCCATTTGATGTTTTCTTTTTACTGAGTTGTCTTTGGAGCTTGATATTTGCGATGACTGCAGCCGCGTTGAGTGCGAGCACCTGCTCTGGAGACTGATGTGAGTTGGGATCTGAAACAATAAAAAGGTGCTTTGATGTAACTGTGACACACCGGGCTGTTACTGACTCGACATTTGGCTTCTGATGAACTCGCCATAAGGTTTTTAACACTGTTGCGTAACATCCTGCCACGTGTGGAGGCTGACCGTGTCAGACATTGAGTTTAAATGACATTGCCCCAGGTCTCGCTAATTAATTGATGACACTCTTAATGAATGTGATTAAAAGAATAATTAATAATTTCACATGGAGGAGAGACATCGTGAATAAAGAGGCACAGCCACACAGCGTGTTAATTATTTGCTCCAATATTCACCAAATGACTGTTTTGAACTATTTCACATTTTCAAACAATCTTGTGGGAATGTTGTAGTGACATACATCAGTTCAGAAATATGAGGAATTGAGGAAGTGTCTGCCAACAGACTTAGAGCAAAAACAGATAAATAGGACAGTCAGGCTTTTCATGGCTTTGCATCTTACATATTTGATTATTTAGTGATACAGCACTGGATGTTTTTTTTCCAGTTCTGTAAAAAACAAAAACACCATTAACCCAGAAAAGCTGGCAAATGGTGACGTTTTGCCTGACAACATTCAGTGAGCTGAAAAATGTACACCTTGATAACAATAAAGACTTAAATGAATCTCTTCATTCAATCCCCCAGAAGCACATAACAAAAACAAAGAGGCAAGTTTATTCACCAAAATGCTGAGCTTAATTCCCTTTATCATTCACTCAGTCAAACATCCCTCAAAGCAAAGTTTCCATAAAGTAAAAAACAAAAAAAAACATATAAGACACATACACATGTGCAGGCTAAAACTGTATCTAACACATCTTAATACTTTATTTTCACCACGTTTAGCAGCGTGTGATTTCTCTGCCTCCCTCGTGCCTCCATATGAGACAGGAATAGACTTTGCATACAAAGACGTATGTCGGGAAAATGAGAGAAGGTGAAAATGAGAAAGTGTCTGTAGGTGTTGGGGGGGGGGGGGGGGGGGGGGCTCTGCATCCTGGGCAGGTTATTCAACATCAGCAAACATCTCTGGTATTAGCACTTGCAGCTGCTGGTGAAGGAATTTGATTTCAATACGTTGTAATAATGACTAATAACCAGTATGTGTTCATGCACAGGACGGCTGTTCAATCAGTCTACTGCCCTTGTCCCAGTATTCAAGCACTAATAGGGAATTGATTTATTGAATAATATGTGTGTCCCCCTCCTTCCCACTAGGGGGCAGAGTACCATTCAAAGTCTTTTACCATCCATTAGCTTAAAAATATCCACATTTTAAAACTGTACCAGCCTGATGTTTTTGTCCTGGTTGTCTCATTGTGTGCTATTAGCCAGAAATGGAAACATGCACTGAGCACTCTGGTCTAAATGTATACATGCAGAAGTAGCTTGTCTCCTAATCTCCTAATTGCATTATTTGTGTGCGTTAGTGCCTTTGCAGCAAAAAGAACCAGGTTCGAGACCCGGTCTTAACAAGGGCCTTTCTGCAAGGAGTTTGCATGTTCTCCCCGTGTGTGTGTGGGTTTTCTCCAGGTTCTCCGGCTTCCTCCCACAGTCCAAAAACATGCAATATGGGGATTAGGTAAACTGGACACTCTAAATTGACCGTAGGTGTGAGTGTTGCCCTGTGATGGACTGGCGACCCGTCCAGAGTGTGACCCCGCCTATCTCCAGGACATGATCAAAACCTACACCCCAGCCCGCCCACTTCGCTCTGCATCGGCAAACCGGCTCGCTCCCCCCTCACTGAGAGGATCGCAGAGGCATTTACAGAACTCGAGACTGTTCACTGTCCTCGCTCCCAAATGGTGGAACGAGCTCCCCATCGACATCCGGACAGCAGAAAGCCTCCACATCTTCCACCGCCGACTAAAAACACATTTCTTCCGACTCTACCTCGACTAAGACGATAACGACGACGACAAAAAAAAAAAAAAATATTTATCGCACTTATGACTAGCACTTCATAGTTTGATTTACTTGAAGCTCTTACTTATTTCTAGCTCTTATTTGTACCCAAATGTTTAAATGCACTTATTGTAAGTCGCTTTGGATAAAAGCGTCTGCTAAATGACATGTAATGTAATGTAATGTAATCTCCCAATGTCAGCTGAGATGGCACCAGTGCCCCCCCGGATGGATGGATGGATGTGTTAGTCCAACTATGAAAAACATTTTTCAAAGTCTGGTTCTGGTGGAAGACAGTAATTTGCTTTTTTGTGAATGTCATGTAAACATACTGAGTCAGGCAGTGGAGTGACAAACAACATCAAACCAGAATGTGGCAGTGTGAGAAGTAACGTCAAGTTCGAGCACAGAAATGGCACTAAAGACGGAGTATAATTAGACAACACAGTGCTTTGACAATGGAGACCAGAGACAAAGGGAGCCTGTGTACTGACTGTCAGAGTAGGAAAGAAGAACCTACCCGGAGCCTGGATGAGAGTCAGAGACGTAGACGCCCTCCTTGTCAAATCCTCTGGTGCAGGCAGTCGTTCCCCCTTGTCTCTGTTTGGCTTAAGTGTGTGTGCCACTTGCTGACCTGCTCCTTTTACCGCTGTTCCAGGGCTGATGGAGTTCATAGGGTTGATGTTGGGCTCTTGTGGGAGCCCCAAGCTCCATTTCCTGGCAGGCTGGTGTGTCACATTCTCCTTGCTCGGCTCAGTGTGTCCAAACAGATTGCCATAGCAGCTCAGTGGCCTGGGCGGCCTGTCCGATCTATGTCCAACAGCATTTGGAGAAACCTCAGAGGGAGCGGGTGCTGCTGTGGCAGGGGGGTTGCTAACAAAAAGACTCAGTGTGGATCTGTGTAGACTTCCACCGTCTTTCCCTGGATGTGTGGTTGATGTGTTTGATGCTACACAAGGATCTGTCCTCTTTGTGGAATCCAAATTGTGATATATAGGTGCTGCAATGGGTTGAGAATGGTTTTCCCTACTCCATGTGTCGTTGTCTTTGAACCCTCCCTCTGTGTAGCTGTGTCTGTACTCTGGGTGTCTCATCCTGGACCCTACATTAGCTGGACTGTAGCTCTCCCTGTGCTCCGTCACTTTGATGATGGTAGCCTTTCTCCTGTGGACAACCGTGTCCAAGTGGTTGCCAGCTGTTGGTGGGCCTACTCTTTGTGTGCTCGGTACAGGGCTGGACATCACCCTTTGCTCTGTCACTTTTACTATAGTGGCCTTCCTCTGCATTGTGACATGCCTGGAGGTTTGATCCATGGACTGCTGAGTTAGGAGGGGAGAAGGAGGTCTACTGGACTGAGAGAGGGGACTGTGGGTGTTTGAGCCGGGCAGACTTGCTGATCTGCTCACTTTCCTGGAGGAGATGGTGATGGAGGAGAAGCTGGCTTTGTTCTGAGGAATGAGTGTTGTCACAGCAGAGTTTGTTTGTATTTGCACTGGAGCTGTTGCCTTTATGGGCTGGATTCTGCTTGTCCTATGCAAAGAAGTATTGGACCTGTGTGCCTCTGTGCTGTTTGTGCCTTGCAGCAGAGTGTGTGGTCGGCAGGGCTCTGTATATTTTGTTCCATGCAGAGGAGTACACTTGAGGGGCTCTACGCTGGTGGTTTTCATCTGAGGAGACTTCCTGTTAGGGTCTGGGTTCCCTGTGGGGAGCTCAATGGACCGGCTGCATCCAGGGAAAGCTGATTCCCTGACACTATTCCAGCCTCTCCTCAGAGCTTGCCAGCAAACAGGTCTGCTACCTTCCTGAGCAGGAAAGTGTTGTTTCTCTGACACCTATAGCAGGCGAATAAAACAAAATCTGTGAGATAAAGATCCTTAATTATGCATGAAAACCTAATCCTGCCCTCCTCTTGTAGCTAATGCCTCGTGCTAAATTGTTTGTCATTAATCAACACGGTAAAGCAGATGCACATTCATCTCGCCTGTTTGTTGTCGCACATACAGAAAAACAGAGCGTTACCTCGCTTAATGCGATATTGACAACATGACATGCTTTAACGCTGAATTTCAGCAGCAGGTCAGCTGTCTTTCTGCAGGGCTTTGCTGTTTGTTCTTTAGTCAGATGACTCAACCCATGCTTGACACAGTGAATGCCCCAGTAGCAATGGAAGAAGCAGCAGGCAAGACTAGCACACTGCGTGACTGATCCCTCACAGAATAACAATGACACTCTATACCGAGTAAAAAGCAAAAAGCAAAGATTCTGCTCCTTAGGCTTGAGAATTGTGGTGGTGTTTACAGAGAAACACTGACATGTCCCTGTCATAATTGCCAGCAGGTTTTCTTTTTTTCCCTGACATGACCGCCAAGATACCTCGTTTATCAAAGACGCACGCCAATCAATTATTTGTGACCACAGAATGTGATCGAGTGGTGCATGCATTCAAGAATTCAAGAACTGATGAGCACATTCTGAACATTCTTTTAAAAGTTATTTGTGAGTGAAAACAAAAAATAAATCCAAAGCTATAAAGAAACAAAATCGCATTTATGTCTCACAGATACATTCTGTGGTAAATTGGCGTCTCGATCAAACATATACACCGATCTACAGACGGGGAAAAATGATCTTTTCTCAATTACGCCATAATGGCAGCAGTTAGACGGCGGATATTAAGCCTGTGGCAAACAGATTTTTGTTTGCTATCTGCACCAAAATGGCTCATTTTGCATTGCTCTGGGCACAGGCTGCACTGGGCAGGGGAAACATTTTAAAGAGCACATAAGCACAGACATCTGTGATGATCCATAAAGCAGCGATGTCTCTGCTGTCAGCCAGTTGTGTTTGAGTTAATCAAGTCATTTCTTTTTATTTCACTGGCTGCTTTTCATTCCATCTGGACTCTATCTCTATATTTAACTTGCCATATTTGTCTTTGACGTAATTGCCACTTTATCTATATTACATATATGTGTGTATATATACTGTGTGAAACTTAAGTTCTGCAATCTGAAAAATGTAATTCCTTGGCCCACTGTGTTTCCATACATTTATATCCTCCCCTGTGTGACTTGTAATAGCCACAATTATTTATCGGCATTAATTCAACTCTCTTTTCAGAACAATTATGCAAATCTGAATATGTAGGCATTCAACAGCAAACAAAATGTACCTAAATTAAGTGCTGGTGAAAAACAACAATTGACCAATACTGAATGTATGAAAGTTTAAAATGTAAGACGCAGTTTCACAATAGTACCCAGGCGTACACCATGCACCCATAATATCAATCACACTATTGTATTTTTTTAATGATAGCTATTGATTTACCCTGAGCTTGATATTAAAAAAAAAACATGAAAACAATCATAAGTTACCTGGGCAGCGACTTGATCATTTGTCTGCGAAGTCTTCACAGCTAAAGTGCTTGAATTGGTGTGACTTCCCTCAACCTCACCACCTGTGCATGAAGGCAAAACAAACCGTTCATTGTGACATTCATCACAAGACGTGCTCTTTGTCTCTCTCTCTCCCCTTCTCCTGCACGGACACGCATGTGTGCACACACACACAAACACACACACATGAAAGACAGGTCTCCCTGTGACTGTGTGACTATGTTGACACTGTCAATAACAGACATTGGCAGGGGAAAGTGAATCTAAGACCCCAGATATAGAGCCACTCTCTGGCCTTCTCGGGAGACGGAGCAGCTTCTCTGGCCTGCCTCTGAGCCCTGAATGATACTCTGTTGCCACCCCGGCTGCCTGTCTGGCTGCATTTCCACCTGCTGTAGTTACCATGACGACAGGGTCTCGTTTTGGGATAAGTCTTGAATAATGTGCAGGATAATCCATGGTGCTTTTTTCGTTTAAAGTGACAAAAAAAAAAGAAAGAAAGAGATGAAGTGAAAATTGCACCACTCTACAAATGTGATTACATATGGAAAACACAAGCCCTCTTGACACTTTGTTCCACCTGCTGTCATCACTGTGTGTCTCATCTCTTTCACTCTCTTTAAAGCAAATTGAGGGAGACATGAAAGCCCTTCTTTTATTACTGTCTGAGGAAAAAAAATATATAATTACTTTCCCTCTGTAACAACAGTTGACCTTAATATAAAAAGAGCAAGGCCATGTGGCAAACGCCTACTCAAGTCCCCACCCTCCCAATTATATCCCCATCCTCTAGGGTTTTATCTAAAACCTGAGATGGAATTGTCCAGAAGGTCATGAGAGCATGAGATCCATTTATATTATGATTTGCAGATTGGCATATGGGGCCATTTTTTATGTTTGTTAAATGCCACTTTTATGGAGAGAGAGAGAGAGCACTAAAACCTTTCGTTTCATAAAGACTCAGTTCATGTGGCAAAAAGGAGGAAAAAGAGGAATGAAATGGCATTTGGGAGAGGAGTGGGTCGGTGGGTGTAACGCTTGTCAGTTTTGGTTGGACTTTGTGATGGTTTCATTTGGTTTCACGTATGCAACTGTGAACTCGCGGCGGAGAAAAAGCGACGAGCATCAGTCCTGCACAGATTTTGGTTTCCTGTTGACTTCATTTCTCCTTCAGCTCATTAGGGAGTTCAGCTGTGGCCGATTTGTTTACGTGCACCTGCACTGTGCATTATTCACTGTGAGGTGGCTGAGGAAATGAATATTTATCACCAGTTTGACTAACAAGCAAGAGATTAATAATAGATAGCGTGTGTCGAATACAAAAAAGTTCCCCTCAGTTAGTCAATGGTGTGTCACGTGTGATGGTTGAAGAAACAACCTTATTATACAGTAAAGTGCTCAAAATGATTTGTTAAAAACAGTCTAGGCCAATTTACCAAAGGTGTGGGCCACAGCCTCCTGGTTCGTGGTGAAGGTATTTTAATTGGTCTGTGAAAGGTCATTCTGTATTATTATTAACTCAAAACAACCTCGGAATTTTAGCAATAATTTTTTTAAGTAATCTGGAATAAGTAATTAAACAAAGATACATATTATTATTATTATTTTCATTATGTTCTGGGTTAATTGCCATCAAAAGGTGATAAGGGAATCTGTGTGCATTAAGAAGACTTGGCACTGACGATTGTGGTGGTGGTGGTGGGCCATATGGAGATAATAAATAAATAACTAAATAATTGTAAAACATAATAAATACATATTTATTTTCATTTATTGCCCAAGCAGTGTAGCTTCAACCTAAGTGCACAGGCTGTTAATATTAGTTTGGGCTCTTTAAACACCTACACTTAGCAAAGTTCCTCGCTGTCATGGATGGATCACTTTGATATCTGCAAACTGCCAGAGCCTTACCACGATAATCTATGCATAAACAAGGACATGGCTGAAAGATTAAACCTCACATCACATATCACAGTGTTGGGCTGCTGTGTTCACACATTAACAAGGCTCCTTCTCCAATCAGTCTGCATCTTTCCCTATCTCTCAGCCTCCCGCTTTCCTCCCCTCACTTTCTCTTTCTTGTCAGCATTTCTGTCCTAATGGCGCCTCTTTCCTTTGCCCTGCAACCTTGCCAGAAACACCATGGTACAACACTCAGGATCAGTTGTTCTTGAAATGTACTTTGTTTTTCGGGAGGGAAGTTGTTTTAAGTGATCATCCAGTAGGTTCAGTGTGGAGGACAGGACAACACTGTGGTAACGAGCTGATCAGAGGCAGGTAAACCATGTGTGGCAAGTCAGCCCTGCAGTAAACTCTTGTTTTCCCTCTCACTGACCTGGGCCCCGCAGTTACCCCACGGCCATGTTGTTGTAGCACTGATGAGGCACTTTTATCCTCAGTAGAAACTAAACCTGTATGTTATTCAGGACTTTTTGTTTGTTTGTTTTTGGCACAGGAGTAACGCAGTGGTTCTCAAACTTTTATATACCAAGTGCCACATGAGAAAATACTGAGCTCTCAAAGTATCACCATTATTGCCAACGTTAACCTGTAGAACACAGAGCATTTTGGCTGCTTTTGGTTGCTTTTTCCACTATGTTTAAACAGTACAGTATATACAGAGGCTATAAGAATGTGAAATGTGTCTTTTATCCTTTTTTTCAGCACAACTATAGGCAATCTGATGGGGAAAAAAAACAACAATATAAACACACCTGAGCAAAAAGTACTTAAAATGTTTAAAATAGGATTGAATTTGTGAAATTTGGAAATACGTCAAATGAGTTCACTTGGCTTGTTTTTATTAAGAAAAACAAAAGAAAAATGCTATATTTTGTGACTGTGTTCTGCACAATTATTGCTACTTTATATCACTGCTAAAAATGCGATATAAAATGAATCATAACTTTGACTCAACAACAAGAAGGCTGAATTTGAGGCCTATAAACACACACTCTGATCACATGCTGGTATATACAGTAGAACAGTATTTCAGATTTTTCCTCCAAGTACCACCAGAGAAAGCTTGCGTACCGCTGTTGGTACAAGTACCACACTTTGAGAACCATGGCTTTAAGGTATAATTCTTACATAATGATCGGACTTGCATAATAGTGCATTTGTTAAGAGCCTTTTTTCCAAAGGGGATTTTTACAGCTGAAAAAAACTCAGCCTGGTCAACATGAAACTAGAAATGGACCACATTGCACTTCAGTACGTACCCTGCACCGTGGCTGTGACTCTATTCTGCAGAAATGTCGGAGTGATGGATTGTTTTAGTTTCACCTGTAAAAGAAAAAAAAGGCCTGTTATTATAAGGTGGGATTTCAAAGAAACATTCTTCTTTTTGTCAATTGCCCCTAATTTGAAAAAAAGCGTTTTACTCAATATAAAAATCTCTCAAACATTTAACATAACAGGTTGACATTTTGTGGAAAGGCTTTCTCACCTTCTTGCCAAGAGTTAGATAAGGATCGATATTACTGAGGTAAATATAAAGCGCTAACAGCACTGCCAGTAACTTAGCTTCTGAAACAGAGAGCGATAGCCTGGCTTGGTTTCTATCCATTAAGTTTGTTAAGTTATAACGTGAGCAGAAGCTCATTCTGTACCACAGTGATATTAAACTCTCACATGTCTACTCATTCAATCTTTCTTTTAATCATAATCTCTCAGAACAAGAAGCCACATTGTAAATTAAAGTTTGGCTCAAGGTACTGAAGTTAAGTCAAAACAGATCCCAGTGCGTTCACTTTCCTTTAGACTCAAAATGAGAAGGGATGTGCTCGTGTGCATCAGTTCACTTAACTCTCCAGCACAGCACAGCACAGCTCAGCACAGCACAGCTCAGCACAGCAGCATATCGATTCTGAAGTCATATTATCAGTTCATTGGGTTACGCTCCCATTGAGTTTTCTTTCTACATTTACTTGCATGCTCTCAAGGCACAGCGCTCAATCTCTGAGCCGCCACAGCTCCAGAAGAGTCGTAAAGCTTTGGACAATGTGTGGAGCTCCTGCAGAGTAAGCTGTTTTAAAGGATGCCAGAGCTCTGCTTTCTCCCTTGGTAACAGAGGCTGGACTTACAAATGGCTCTCAGTGGCACTATGCATTTTTTACTCTGCCTTACCTGGCACTATATATGCACCATCACCTGCATTACAGAGCACTTTATTACAGACTTGCAGTGCTTACGCTGTCCAATAAGACCTGGAGGATGTCGGTGCCAAGTTAAATAAGCCCCATTGTCTTTGCATGGGTCTGTTTTAAAAGGGTGAGGCCCCATAGAGCAGACATTATAGATGTTTTTGTTAGATAACATTCTTTGTAGAATATTGCATATTGCACAGACTGACCACAGGTGTTTCAACCACCTGCCCCTTTGCCCAGATAGGGGGCGCCCTTTTAAAAAAACACTGTAGCATCAATTTCCAATTAAAAGTATACAATAATGCCCCCAAAAATTATGTTTGTGACAGCAGTAAATGTATATGTAATGTTGTAGAAATTGAAAGAACCCATTAATTAATGAATGGTTATTGAAATAAATGTGGGGAAAAAGTTATATTTGTCACTGTATTTTTAATAATGATGAGTGGGGGCCCTCTCTTCACTTGAACTCCTGTCCTTTGAAATGTGTTCGCACACCACTGCAAAAGCTTGTTTTGCTTGTAAAGGACATAGTTACGTCTGTATTCATTTCCAATCTTTAAATGTATAGACTTTAAAGAAACAATGGTCAGCATTACCTGGCCAACAGACTGGTCCAAATTCAGCTCTGCTGCCGTCATCACTTTTCTTTGGATTGGTAGCCACCTAGTTTTGACTGGAGTAAGACAGCTGACTTGGGTGTGCTCCTTCCTGGCGGTCTGTATGATATGAACTCTCTCACAGCTTCCTCGGCGCTCTGAAGAAGAAGAAACACCGGTTACGAGTGAATCCTGGCTGCCGAAAGAGCTCCCACAAAGGCTTGGAGTCCCATTTGAAGATGAACCCCTTCTGCAGGGTGGAATCCCCTGATGTCTCCAGGTACGTCCTGTTTGCTCGTTGTCCAGTGTTGTCATGGATGCTGAGCGAGCAGTGACCCCTGGCACGTGGTCAGGAGCTGGTGCTCCGAGAGGGTCGCCCCGCATCACCTGTAGATGCTTCAGCCATTTGTCCAACTGGCCTGCTTCAGTGGCACTCTGCGGCCGACGTGTGCGTGGGGGGCCAGGAACATGGGGCACAAGCTCGCCCTCTGATATCAAGCTCTCCCAGCAGGACTCATCTCCTGATCTCCTCCTGCCTGGAGCTTTTTGTAGGTGGGCAGCTGGCCTACGGAAAGTCATCCCTGTGGAGCTCAGATGACTACTCGCAGCTCTCGAGTTTCAGCGCAGAATTAAAGCCCTTTACAGTAGAGGTATTATTGAGAATCCCCTGGCTCAACGGGACTTCTTATCATGAGGCATGCCAGAAATGCACTTTATGGAATTAGTAGAAAATGTTGGAGGTCATCTTTGCTTCAGATCTGTTTGTGGAAAGTAGAGTAAAAAAAAAAACATAATTGATATGAAAATACATTTTTAGACCATAACAGTATCATTTCTTGCCTTCATTACTTTACTCCACACAGGCACTGTCATTATTACTCACCAGATAGTGAGAAACCATCCTTTCATACTTGCTCCAGCTCTCCTCCGTCCTGAGTGCTGAGGAAGCAAACACTCTCTGTCTTGATATAAACTAGGTGCTAGTGAGTACTGTCTCCAGTCAGGCATGTAGCAATGTGAAGGATGCTTTGGCTAACAAAGGAGTTACTGAGGACAAGGGTTGAACCATCCATTATGGGGAGGGCGAAAGGAAGAGACAGTAGGGGTTGGGCGGAAAACAAACACTTGTTGATGCAATTATTGACATAACAACATAATGAATATTTAATTTTTTAAGTATCGAATATTTAAAATCTTAGGCACAACATGCAATACCTGAAAGAGAATTTAAAACTTTTGACATTCAGGGATCATGGCAAATGATAGAGCATCACTAATGAGCCCATTATCCATGATATTCCATGACTCACTCCCTTGTCTACCCTTCTTTGTCGAATCTGCCTTTTCTGCTCCTCCTTGTGATCTTGTGGCTGCTCTCTGGTTTTCTATTCAAGCCATGTGACTTAAGCAAGTCTGACATTGGGCTATAAAATGGGACAGTGTCCTCTTAAATAAGTCACTGTGAAGCACATGATGTCCCAAAGCATGAGCAAAGGGTATTTATAAGACAGAAGAATTTGCTTTAAGCTGGGGGCAAACTTCTGCATCACATTTCATAAAAAATTGAATGAAAATCTGAAAACTATACAACTTCTTTCAAAAGAAAAGAACTGGCAGTTGCTTTAATGCTTATTGAATTTCAGTGGATTAACAGTCCCCAGATGTCTTTCAAAGCAACTTCTTTGCCACTCACAGGAATAACGTTTTGTGAATATCTTTGAAAGACATAAGATATAAGACAGAGATGTCATAAATATCCATTGCTGTGACCTGTTTTGAGATAGATTGTCAAGTTGAGATGGGATGCAGAATATGCAGTGATGTAAAGCATCTTTTTGGCTACTTGGCCTGGAAGATATCATTAAAAACAAATAAAGATTCAAAATAGGTAGCTGCTTGTAATTAGATGGAAATCAGTGTTGCCCTCTGCTGGCAGTAGTCCAATATGACAAGTGGAGAAAGATGGCAAAGGAGGGCATGGGGTCAACATATATACAGTATACATATATATGTATATATACATTTATATATCGTGCTGAACAAATTGATTAGACCATCACCCAATGCCACAGCTGCCCAAAATTAACAGCATTTGTATTTATCAAAATCATTTTTGTTCATCATTTGTGTAGAATCTCTTTAACCAAACTTATATTGTTAATGCTAAAACGCAATTATTATTGCTATCCATGAACTTTCAAATGTACTCTTTTACAAAACGAAAAATGTTGTGCATCTCATTCTGTGAGTGTTTCAAAGTTTTGACCAAAAAAATAGTGTTGCCATTGTTTTTTTTTATTCAAATCACATAACTAAATATGTGATTGTTTGATTAAAAACACCTGGAGCATGAGTACTTTTGTACTGATTACAAGTGACATAAACACAACACTTGAAATTATTATTCTAACAATATACTGTAACGCTGTAGATTTAATCCAGAGTCAACTATTCATGGGTAACAAACTTTTTTTTTTAAATTATTCTTATTAGTAGTAGTAGTATTTTAGTGTTCTTTTAAATCATCACTCTCAGTATATCAACATTTGTAGTGGTGTGTTGTTGGTACTGCTGACTGCTGGGAAAAAAATGAGCATACATTATACGTGAGAAATACTAATTAATTGATTAATGTGACCACCCTGCGTCATTATTACAACAATATAATAATACAGGTTAATTTTAGAGTGTATTAGTCACCATTCTAAAACTTTATAAGTGTGTGTTTGTGTGTGTGTGTCCTGTAGTTCAGAGAGATGAACGCCTACTCCGGGGTGAAAAAGTTGTGTTCCGTTCCTCCCCCTGCCGGAGCGTCCTGTCACTGGTGGAAAATGGCTGCCCGGAGCAGCTGCCCTCAGCTCAGAGAAAAGTGAGAAAAGGAGAGTGCGTTCACTACTAAAGGCCACACCTGGACACTTTCTGACCAGCTCAAAGACACCGCGGGGACGCGGGGACACTGAGAATGTCTCGCTGGGTGCCCACCAAGAAGGAAAAGTATGGCGTTGGTACGTAAGAAAACTTGCATGCTCCATCGTTAGCCCATCCTAGCTCTGTTCGCTCAGATTGAACAAGTTTTTTTTTTTTTTTTTTTTTTGGGAAGGGTTTGTTGTCAGAAAGCGGCCGGCGGTTCTGTCCCTCATGTGGCACATTGAGATAGTTACGTGGTTGAATTCATTTCTCTGTGAAGTGGAAGAGAGTGTGCGAAAGTGAACTGTCGCTCGTTTGTTTGACAATTTGCATGAAATGCACAACAAGGAATGTCTGTCTTTGTGAGGAAGCGGACTGTGACTCTCTCTCTGTGTGTGTGTGTGTGTGGGGGGGGGGGGGGACTGGGAATTGTTAGGCGCGCCTAGCTGTAGCCTCTTCCTGTGTTATGGGGCCTCCGCTACAAACTAACAGGCAACGCATGACTCGTAACTCATGCTTGCTGTTTGTTTTGTGTATACTGTAGCATCTTAAACACCATGTAAATCTTGTTGTGTTGGATTTATAGTTGTTGTTTTCCTTCTTCCCTCAACTACATTGTAACCAGGCTTCCTGAACTGAAACCGCTGTCCCATTTCGCATCCAGCGTCCTTCAGAGGATGATTTATGCTTCCATGGGCATCAATATTCTGAATTTAACCCGATTAAATAGTCTGAATACGTCACTGATATGTAAACAACTGTATGTTTGATTGCTGTAATAATAACAATACTTATTATTATTATTATTATTATTATTATTATTATAATAATAATAATAATAATAACAGTAATAAAAAAGACCCTGATAAACTAAGTAGAAGTCCATATAGTTTTTTAAGGTCCACTGCTGATAACAGTCTCCAGCTGATTATTATAATCATAATACTTTATTAATCCATCGGGGGAAATTGGATGCTTAACATTTGCTTCTTTAGAAACACAATAACACTTGGCAATAGAAGAGTAATGTAAAACATTATCTAAATGCAATATAAGCAATCAAATACAATATATGGAATTCAAAATTTAACATGATTATGTGCTCGGAAAGAAATATGACCCTTTTAAGTTCTATGGAAAATAATAGTATTTGTCCGAATGGAATGCTAAAGTTCTGTTGGAGTTTTATTTAATACAATAACCTTCACAGAGTCAACTGTAATATGGACAGTTGTGATTGAGCACAGGTTTACATTATACCAAGTGTTGGTGAACACCAGGTTTCACAGGCTGTGAAGTGTGCCAAATATCCTGCTTCTTCTTGTTATTGTTTGATATAGGCTGCATGCACTGTGCACAGAGAGGAGGTGCATATGAATCAGCTGTGAGTCTGTGTGTGTGTGTGTGAGAGAGCGGGAGCTGCACAGGCAGAGAGATGAATGAATGGAATGGTAGGTTGTGTTTTTTGAATAGCATTGGTGGTCTGTGTTGATTCTGCGGTCCCCCTGTATGGGAAACAATTACATTTCAGGGACTTGTAGAAATGAGATTAAATCACAGTGTTTCACAGGTTTACACTTTTGTCCATAAATCACACGTGCGTCTATATTTTGCCCAAAATCTTACTTTTTTTTTATAGTAAATTCCCAAAGCCATTCACTGACTTGTGGCTGTGTCTGATCTGCCCTGACGCAGAAAAATATGCCCTGAAACATCTGAAGTGTTATTTTAGTGGAGAGTTGTATGGCTCATAATGAGTGGTCTGAAATGTGAGTAACAGTTAGACACACACGCTGTCCTTGACCATCTTGAGTAGTAGTGTAATGTAACTAATCCCTTAGCCTGTTTATTCATTGATTGTGGGAAAATGCAAAGATTTCCAGCTGAATCTGGTTTCAAAACAATACATTTTTATTTACTTTAATGTGTGTAATGCGCCCTTGTCCTGCCACATCCATACTCGCGTTTAGCCATTAGACAGACCGAGGGCTTCAGCTGTGTGTGGAATGCTGATATGGACTGATTGATGAATTCCTCAGGTTATACCACAGCTTCCACTGTAGCTTCCGAATGAGCCCTGTTGTTTCCAGTCTATGCAGTATAGGCCAGGGGCCCCTTCTGTCCCTTGTGCAGACATACTGTATGGTTTGATGTGATTCATGTAGTTGTGTGTGTGTGGTGCATGCACATGCACATTTCCATATTCTGTTGCTAATGATTGCCTCACTTTACACTCAAATATCCATGAGATCTTGAAAGTGAAGGTTCTTCAAATCGCGGAGAAAATTCTGCAGGGTTGAGCGAGTGGATGAGTCATTGGTAGAAAGAGAAGCAGCTGCCACATCACGGCTGCTGAGGATTGCTGGGGTGCACGTCTATTGCACTTTTAATACTTCATGTGTTGACCAAGTAGCACTAATGAGCACTCTGTGAGACCTCTTATTCTGGCAGCAAGCTCGCTGTGGACCCATTTCTGTTTCAAAAAACTTTATGCTGTTCACTACTCTCATAATGGCCTCTTTGCTATATTAGTGAAAACAGAAAACCCCCCGTCTCCTTTTGTCCATTCGCAGCAGTATTAATAATAAATGTGACTGTCTTCTCACAGTCACAGTAATATGCTAAAAACAGTGAATGTTTTTTTTGCTCTGTCTTCCTTGTTTTGGGGGGGTGGTTTGTGCTTCCTGCTGCTTATGACGCTCTTCCCTGTGTTTGTGGCAGTCAAAGACCTTGCCAGCTTTTTTAGCAAACCGGAAGTCAGTGGAAGTTTGAGATTAGTCATATGTCAGTGCTGTGTCATAAGGAAGGGATTCATTTGGATTCAAATTGCTGCATTGTGATGGAGGGCTCAAAAAAAGATGATTCAGATCAGTGGTTACTCGGTGGTTTTTCAGATGAGCTGATAAATGATCAAAGGAGCTGTATGTAAGAAATATATTGTGATATGTCACCAGAGATCAAGGAAACATTCAAATACTGGCTTCATTGACAACACTGGTACAGGATTGTCAGGATATTGACAATTAAAATGTGATTTACAGGCTGCAGACTGGTTTTTCATACCACTAGGAAGATGGGGGAGGAGGGTGGGTACTGGATTACTGGAGTACCTGTTTGTATCTAACATATAGTGCCCTTAAGTGTGCAGAATGACTAAAAAAGTTAAAAATGCACAGAAATGAAACTGAACAGTGATAAAATGTTTTAGCTGGAGAAGCAAGAAGCATGGAACAATTATTAAAAGTGTCAGTCAGCGTTAGTCATGCAGGGGTGTGTGTTCTCTGTGGCTTTATTAGTTGTAGTATTAGTTTTTTAATTTCTTCCTCCTGGGTAAATGATCAGTGGACATCCCCCTTTCATTTGGGGACTTCATTCTCTGACCTGTGTTCACATCATTCGTCAAAGAAATGTTACAATCATATCGCTCATGACCTTAAGCTAATTTCATTACACAGCTCTTTTTCTGTCAAATGCCAACCATCCTTGCAAAAATCAAAGGGATCAGGGGTTTGAAAGGCTGGTTATTCATGCATCATCTCCAAAATGATTTTAAAAATGAGAGGACCTCAAGGGAAAAATGTTTTTTTTTTGTCTTGGCTGTCTCCTGGTGCTGCTTCCAATTATCCTGAAATCATTTTTGATGTTTGTTTTAAGTGTATTCTCATTAATTCTGTTTGATCAGGACGTTGTTGTTCCTTAAGAGAGACATCAGAGGATTGTGGTTCTTCAAAACACACCAGAAAACGCCAGGCAACTGGACTTTTTTGTGGAACACTACTGAGACTACATGAGAGCATGTGACGTACCAGCTCACATCATAGAAACTAATACCATGTGTTTTCAAATTGCATGTGGATAATTTGTTCTGTTTTTTCAGCTTGCTTTTGCAGGTTGAGTTTGTCAGGATATGTTGTTTCCTGTAGGTCAGATCACACACTGGCAGTTTATCTGAGGATGAGTTGAGCACATACTACAGAATGTGTGCTCAGCTCTAAATGTTAGCTCTCTTCTGTGTCTATAAAATCATGTTAAAAAACTTATATGTGTCAGTTCTCAGGCCGTCAAAACTGGCAAAACCCCCAGACGGCTGTTGTTTAAAACAGGTTAGTGCTGCTGACTGACAGTCACTTCGTCTCATGACTGAGGCCATGAGTAATTTGTGGAGCCCCCGCCCTGCACCCAAGAAAACCATATCCCACCCACAAGTGCAGAAAACTAACAAATATGGTTGCAATTAAAACACAGACTTGGTTACCCAATAAATTCTAACCATGTGTTTAAAATCCCCAGCCTTGTATTTTACCCTCTACCGTTGAAGCTATTTGGTATGAAAAAGAGAGTAAAGTGAAAGTGAAGTCATTCTGTTTTTAATTGGTTCATCAAAGCCACACACACACAATAGCTATGAAAAGGTGTGGGGGAAAAAGTGTCACGTACAATAATACCAATACACTTCCTGCTAGATATGACTGCTGACATCACAAAGTACACTGTAAAGAGTTTTAGAACAAGGCAGCTGATTTATCCTTGCCTCTTAAAGTTTTCCAAGTGAAAAAAACATGCTGTAGCGACAAAATTGCAGACGGAGTACTTTTACTTGAGGGAAATAAAACAGCTGATTATCGATAGCAACCAGCAGGAGAGAGGAGAGAAGTGAGTTTTTCAACATAGGGGAAGCAAACCTTTTCATCACTCCGTTTACATGCACAGTTCGTGCTGTGGTTTTGTATGCTTCATATCTACTGTACATCTCAATCGTGATACAAATTAGATGGAGCATGGCTCTTGTTGTTGCTGTGTTGTCCAAAGGAAGACGTTGCTGACATATGATTTCCGGGAAATCCAACGCAGGCGTTATCGGACTATGAATCGCACAAATGATTGTTTTAGTCCAAAGCAAATCTGACTTTTAACATGCACATAAACGTACTGACTGTATGGTTTGTGTTTACCATCAATATAGCACTGTATATACAGATACTGATATTTAAGTTTGCGTGACGCTTTTTTCTCACACATTCAAAACTAACAATAATATGTGGCTGTACTGGCTACTAACACATACATGCAGCATGTTGCCAGCTCCATGAACCAGAGTGAAACATGGAGCTTTCACTGAAAACAACTATGCCTGCTTATGATATCTTAAGAATATATCTGCTACTTTATTTCACCAGCTAAAACCTGAAGTTTGTTAACCATTCACTCTAATGAGCCATAGTCATATGGACACAGGAGTAAAATCACTGATTTCTGAAGTCAGTGTACAAAAAAAAGGATTTTCCAGCTGCCACAAATGCTTAAACTTCTTCTATAACTAACTCTTCATTACCTTAATAATTGTCATTGTCACATAGTCTCACCCAAAAAGTTTGGTTGTCATCATCCTCTTCTGTCTTTGGAGGGTCACTATGATGTTGCTGTTATTCATTGTGAATGGAAGTAGATTTAAACTTTTGGCCGTGCTGCGTGGTGGAACTATACTAATTATTCTTGGGAATTATTGCGAAAGGTTGGCTAAGACAAATGACAACTGGTCTGTTTGAATCAGTGCATAGATAAATGGTTTCACACAACTTGGCACAAAGTTGAAAATAAGTCTTGTTTTAGATGCTGCAGTCATCTGAATGGTTGGCATGGTTGTGTTTTTGTTTTTGAATTTGATTTGATTTGATTCTCTACTCATTATATTCCTGGTAAATCAATATTTGCAACTTCAAAGTTTGGAAGTACAACAAAACATGGGAGCTGATTGAAGTGCATGTGAATCTGGCGAGTGTTACAATTTTATGTGGTGAATCGTCTGATTGACGTGAGTCAGCGTCCTGTGAACTCACCAGTTTTACTCCTCGTAAGGACTTTTTGTCCACATTCATGGTCTCAGCTGTTAGTGTTTGTACTGGAGAGACAAAAGAGAGGCAAACGTTATCACCAGTTGGTGCAAGATGTTTCCCTGCGTCACATGATACAAAATATCTCGCCTTGTACTTTAAGCAAACTTTGAATCTGACTTTACAAAGTCTCCCTGTAAAAGTTGACACGTGTGCATGTGAGGGTGGTGGATCCTCCACAACCAATACAGTGAACTGTGGCCTTTCTTCTTGGCAGTTTGTGTAAGACAGTGGAACATGGAGTAGAAAGAATACACAGGCACACATCTAGGTCATGTATGATGTGGCTGTATGTGTACTGTGACTGATGTGGGTTGTCCCATAGCTCGGTGACACAGGCGGTTTTCAGTATCCTCAGTATTGATTGTAGCCATGCCAAGCAGCTTGTGCATTGTCTGATAAGAGTCCTGCTGTGCTGATTATACTTGCTTGACAGATGGCTCTACTGGCGTGGAGCACGTCAGTGCGAAACAAAGGTCACTGATGTAGACATGTGTTATTGCATAATTTAGATTAGTTCCCATACTAAACCAAGTCATGATGGTTCATTAATATCTAAGAGTTTAATCTAAAATGTTTGTTACCCATCGAATTAGAATGTTCTCTTGACAAAATTACCACTTAAGAATACATAATGCATTGCAAATACGTAATTGTTTCCAATTAATTATGGGAAAATGGGAAAATAGTGGGTAGACTGCCACAAATTCATAACAAACTGAAAAAATCTTTACCCTTCTAACATAGTGTATTATGCTGTTGCTTCATTGCTTCGCTGTGTGCAGCGATGATTCACTCCCTTCAAGAAACAAAATGTTACCGGGGAGGAAGAAAACAATACGTCTTCTCTGGTTGAGCTAAAACACACTAAAAGATAGTGCTTAACTCAGGAAGTTGTTTAGCCAAGTTGGTAGGCTGCCTGTACCAACTTGACTTAATCCCGATAGTGCCAATAATGCAGTACAAGCATGATTTTACCCACCGTATTGATCGCTATTAGTTGGACAACACCATTAATTATTTGAAATGTTATTTGCACTTCAAAGGTACTGTTTTTCCCTTTACTTAATTGGAGACGCAAGCATAATTGCTTTGTGAACACAAAGTTTGAGGAAGGAATCGACATTGAATGTACAGAATGCCTGCCAGCTGGTCCTGTGTTCTTAATGTTCCAGATGACTGCTTTGGCTGCGGCTTTGTTCTTACTCTGAAGCGATAAGCTTGCAGATGAGCTGGGGTTGTGACCTGACACTGGATGACCTGTTGGTCAGGACCAGACTTCCTAAGTACCTCAGAGCTGTAGCTGTTAGTCATTTGCATGTAATACTTGCATAACTTGAGTTGAGTGGCAGTGGTACTGCATGCAATCTGTTATTAAAGTCTCATACGTTAGAGCACATTTGCAACTGAACATATTTATTTTGTCTAAGTAAACTTCCCCAGAGTTATGTTTTCCACTCACAATGCCATATTGGATTTATGCATAGAGGAAATCAACACGACCTGAGTCTATTGAGGTTGTAAAAATGTCAGCATTAATATCAGCAGCAGTCCATATTAATGTTGCATTTGTCACCTTAAAAATGTCCTGTGAGTTGTTTTGGGGAGATGTAATGGGAGGTGTCAGTCGTTGGTTGCAGTCACAGATAGGGTTGGGATTGCCATGTGCGCCAAGAGACAGCCTTTCGGTTGGAAATGGCCTGTTTTACGAGTGTGTGTGTGTGTGTGTGTTTGTGTGTGTGTGTCCATGCCTAAATACTTGATAAAGTCAGATAAAGTCAGAGCCTTGCATCTCAGCTTTGAATTCCAGTGAGTGGCAGCTCTACCCTGTGATCGGCCTTTAGGGATTTCAATGAAGTCGTGTCTCTGCTGTCGTCGACTTGTCACTCTGTCTCTGTTTAGATTATTTTATCATTTAAAATGATTTAGTTGCAGCGGTAAACCGGCTGCCCACAGTGGCTGTGGGTTAACGTATTATGACTCCATTACATACTTTAATTACATTAATTACATTAATTACTTATGAATTATCAAAACTGTGGTAGCCCACCATATTAGAATGTTTAACACCTTAATGATGAACCATCTTTTTTCCCCTCTTCTCACAGTAACATCAACGTAGCTGCATTATCGAGCTATTTTTAACCCAAGTTTTTACACTCCTCACCAGGCTAGACCTCCTTGAGTTACCTGCAGCAGCGCATGCTTTCTTAAGTACATACATGCACACCCCTCTAATGCTGTATCTGTCAATCTATGCATCCATCATTTAAACCACTTATCCTGTGAGGGTTGCGGTGGGAGTTGGAACCAATCTCATCTGACATTAATGGAGAGGCAGGGTACAGCCCGCACATGTCGACAGCCCATCACAGAACATAAATGCCCAACCATTTACACTGATGTTAACACCTACAGTCAGTTCAGTCTCCACTTAACCAAATCCTGGTCCGGATGCAGAGTACACAGAGAAAACTGACGGACACATGGGGAGAACATGCAAACTAAACCCACTAGAAAACACCCACAAGTCATTTAATGTGAAACAGTTCTTGCTTTTTTAATCATCATATTGTCTACTGAAGTGTCAGACTATATCTAAATATGTGGATTCAATAATTAGGGCCCGAGCCACGAATGGCAGGGGCCAGGGACGGCTCTTAGCACGAGTGCAAGTAACCTATTGTTATCCTTCAGATTTAATATTATAGCCGTGACTTTCCGGTCATTTTTGAGGGCATTAACGTGCATAAAAAACCCTGAAACTTGGCATGGAGGTCAGGTCTGGCGAAAATGCAATATTGCCATAGGTCCCAAACCCATGTGTTGCTCAAGGGCTCTATAGCGATTCATCGAGTAATTGTTTCAGCCCTAATCAGCAGAATGTTACAGCAGTTCTCTACAGTTCAGACGCATCAGTTAAAAATAGCTTTCCTGCCAAACATTCAGTGTAATGCATGTGAAACCACAAGCTCAACCTTGTTGGCTGCTGTATGACCGGTTTTGATACTGAAAATAAACAAATAAACAAGCGTTAGCAAACATGACAGTAGAAAAATGTACTGGACTTGGTTAGTACTTTCTCAGATGCATACTCTTTAGACGTCGTAATGGGTCATCATGTCTGGTGGTAATAAATCTATTAAATGAATCAGTTGAGTAGGTTAGTTAAGGTGTTAATAAAAATATTCTAATTTCACTTTTCTTATTGATTTAAATCTTTTGAAACTTTATCGTTGATCAAATGGGAATTCATCTCAACTAACTTGGATTCTGGATTTATTCATGAAAATTAATGTCAAATTAAGTCATTCATTTAAAGGTCCGATTACTGTGCTTACTCTGCGTTGATGCTGCAACATTCCTGTGGTTTACTTAGTAATGGTGCAGCGTTAAAGTAATGATGTTGTCTGGCTGGTTCACTACATTCACAACACATACATGTTAAAAAAAAATTAAATAAAAAAGTAAAACTCCTTTACAATCAAGGGGAAAGCAGAGTGCTTGTTGATTTGAACTCTGTCAGGACTTAAGGCCAAAGGATTGGTCTCTGGCTGACTACACTAGCCACCACACTCGGCAAAGAGATTCAGTGGCTTATACTGGAAGTTAAGTGCCTTCATCTGTTCCAGCAAGTTACCGCAGAACTTTTTCGAGGTGTGGATGATGTGAAGTATGGCAGGTTACCTTGACTAACATCAAAAACCTTTTTTCTTCTGCTAATTTGGAGCTAAGTGTTTTTGCCGTGCTTTGCTGGATCTGCTCGTTTGTCAGTTGTCTGTGAAACATTGCTCTCCATGCAAGAGTGCCTGTGTCTGGTTTTGAAGACGTTGACACGTGGACGTGTGTGACCTCATGAAACCTTCCGTCCTTTTATTACAGATCTTCCGGACTTTCTTCATTGCTCTGAGACATTTCATGATGTTGATGCCGTTTGTATGATAAATACAAAGCTTATATTTCCTCTGTATATATTGTTAATATGGGGGGAGGGGGAGGTACAAGTTTTGAAGTATATTCTGGAAATGTTTAACTCTGTAAATTTATTCTTATTTTAATAGTATTCTTTAACTTTTTAATTCTTAGGTTTACTCCTACTTATTCTTATAGTTTGTAATTTTGTAATTTCCCAAAAAAATTGCTGCTACAACATTCGTTACCTTTGTACACTGGAGCGCTGTGACGAAAGAATTTCCCGCAAGGGATTAATAAAGTATTTTCTATTCTATTCTATTCTTGGCTCATCGATTGTCTGCATGATAAGAAATGCAGATTTCATGATAAGAAATAGCAGGACATACAATAGGCCCAGGTCAGTTATTGTTTCATGTGTCTGTTATGCTCTGAGGTGTAGCAGATACCACCTAAAAGTCAAGTGCTAAATTCTATGCTTGTCAGCAATGGAGTAAACTTGCTGAGTTTATTTAAATATTTTAAGGTAGTTCTACACTCATTAACATTCATATCACAAGGGGTAGAGAATAATTAGCTACTTTTCGCTGTGCCAAAGGCTAATCTGTGGGTATTCTTCCAGTTTATTACCCAACCTTGTGTATTATCATATTGATGAAAGAAACATTTAACCCTGTCATTTGTTCCTGTGGCTTACAATCTTAAAATCTTACGTCAGAAATGTGGCATCGTCATTGTTTTCAAGGTTATTTTAATTCACCCGCACCCCGGAATTGATGAGTCCTAGAGAAAGTGTTTGGTGAGGCTCCTGTTCACTCTGCAGCTCATGAGATGTGTGTATCCAAAGTGCATACAGGTTTGCTTTGCAGAGCCAGTGGAGATTCTTGTGTATTACCGCAAACAACAGCAGTGTGCGAAAGCTCTCTGTGAAAAAGCTTTGCTCAGTTTGCCATAATAAGCCACGTTCTGCCCTCTTCCCTTTTGTATTGGGAAGATGATTTTCAATTAAAGGGATAACTTGGCTCTGCAAAGACGATGGGAGCAGAGCTATCGGTCTGAGTTAGATTACACCCTAAGGCTTGTGTAGGAGCTGGGCACAAGGCAGGAAGTTCTGCCAGGAAGTATTACTGCAGTTGGCATCTAGATTTGGTATGCTGTAGATTTGCACCTGCTCGCCCCTCCATCTTACTTCTCTCTTCATGCATTAAATCTGCCACTTCCTCTGCTTCACATGATTACAGTTTTACATTGTTCTGTGTCCTCATTTATCTTTCTATAAGAGGTATTGTTAATCTTCCTGCTGTCATAAAACGCACTCATATTTCCTCTTCACTGACTGGAACCCCAGAAGGCCCCGTCCATTGTGATACAGTAATATCTCAACAAGTGGCATTTCCTGCTCAGTTCCAGTCAAAGGGAGGAGAAATCTGGTTGTGCTAGAGAGACGGAAAAAGAGAGAGAGACCTGGGGCTCTCCTCTTTCACAGTTCAGCTGCTGTTGTATTAATTTCAGGTTAATTGCAGCAGCATTATCTCCACTTTCTAGCTGGAGATAAAGCTATAAAGCTGTTGTATTTAATTGGTTTAAGAGGGTGATTTTGTTGCTGTTTCACAATCCAAGGTTCACTGTCTGCATTTGTCACTAAGTAAGAACCATCAGGCTGAATGCCTAAATCTTACAAAACCTTATTAGGGAGGGACTTTAAATTAATTATGTTTCAAGCTCTTTCTCTATATGAACACTACAAACATGCTGACTTTTATATATGTGACATAATGTACTATCAGCCAATCCCCTGCTCCACTGTGTGTTTTAATAACATCTTTAGACACTTTAAGTTCTTTTAGAGTAGAAATCAATTAAGGCAAACTTGAATTATTGTAATTTCTCAAAACCTTGAGTATCCCAGCATTATTAGGTGCTGCTAATACATTTAATTTAGCCAACTATTGTCTTACAAGGGCACCAGAGTGTTGTGTTGTGTTGAGTGTTTATCCAAACATGTATCCCCTGCTAATGGGCTTTGCTCATACTCACATTAAGATGAGGGATTGGCATCCTTGACACACTTAACACCACCAACAACACACTTCATGTGTAAGTGTCTCTCACACCACAATAGTTTGGAAATATTGCTGAAATGAGGCTTGGAATAAGTTGATGTGAAATAAAAAATTCAAGTAAAACATTTTAATTTTTCGTTTATATTGCAAGAAATTGCGGGACACTGATATGGAGAATGAATTTTGGTTTATGGACACTTGGAGCCACCCTGGTTCTTTTTCAAAGTAATTCAAAAACCTTTTATACCGCCAGCCATTTAGCTAAATGTATAACAGCACTGTATCTGGAAAAGTTTAAGTATCAGAATATACAGGGAATTCAATTAGATATTTTACCTTTTGCAATTTCTACCTCTTGTATTGCTAGAGAAGCATTTTTATGAGCTGATTCCCCCAGTTGTTTATATGCTGCAGTGCTGTGTTTCCAAAATCTCACATGCTGTTAGAGGTAATTTCACATCACTATTCTGATACAAACATTCTCAAGATAGTTGGAGAAATGCCTTTGCAAACACAAATTGTATTGCACCATTTACCTCCCTGTATAGTTCGTGCGTGCCTCTGCTTTCTTTGGTGTGTGCACCATTCTCTGCGTTAACATTTTGCAGAGAGTTAAGTCACTCTGCACAGACAGTGCAGGAGTGCTACAAAAATGCTGGGTCCTCCTGCTTCCTGCCCAAGGCCCATGTTCTTCCCGTTATCCTAACAGCACTTGGCAGATCCCTGAAGAATACCTGTCAACTCTGCAGCAGAGCTCACTGCAGCCGGCCCCGTCTCACCACCAGCCGGGCTCGTCAAGAAAACACAGTCAACACCTGCAGCAGCGGCTCGATCGGCTCACATTTGTCCCATACAAACGACTACAGCAGGATGATTTTGTGTAGTCATGGTTTAGTTATGTCCTCCAAGGCATCATAGGATCTAAAGGCTTTTTTTTTTATTTGTTCCACATGAGGCTAAATCAGACTTAATAAAATGCACAGTACACATATGTATGTATACATAAATGATAGTGTGGTTGTCATTATTTCCCCTCTGGAAAGTAGTGTCCTGTCTGATCTTACATCTTGAAATGCATGAGGAGCAGATGTATGTTTTCAGAGAAAATCTCTTCCATCAGCCTGGTTTTATAATTCACAGTTGCTTATATCAATCATTAATCATTGTTATGATTGTGCTCAGTGCCTCATATACTGTACATGAAAAGGCACATACAGTACGTACTGTGGTCTGGTAATGACTGAGACTTGTTAATGAGTGACAGAAGTTCCGCACTGAAACTTTAGTAAGTGCAGTTTCAATATTTATGACTCTGGTTATTTCCTATAGCTACATTTGCATAACCATGGTTGGTGGAACGTTATTCTAAATTTTGATTCCACTCATTTACACATTGACTCATTTGTCATATCAGTTGGACTTGCAGTCCTGTCATTCAGGACTCCGTTGCTGTAGAAACGTTATATTTAAGCTGGAACTGGTACCTTATGTTATATGTCTGTTTTGTGACTGCAGGATTTTCTGTCTAATTGCTCTTGGAAAAGCCCGACCCTGGCTGAGGGTTGCCTCATGCTCCACTCTGTCTTTGCCTCCTGGTGAATCCTCTAGTGGGACACACAGCCGATGGAGACTTCATATAAAACATTACAAGTCTCAGTCACACACAGGGATTTCTACACACTTCTCCTCCCTTCATTTCCCTCCACCCTCCTCCGCTGTCAGCTTTCTCATCTGAGTGTAATGATATGTTATACTCACTTTGAATTAGTGCAGGTCATTAGTGAGCGCAAAGTGTAGAATTACAATCAGTCCAGTGTTTCGATGATGCCACTTTTAATTGTGCGGAGGGCGTAGACGTGCACTGGCTAAGTGGAGAGGTCTTTAATCTGATTCCTCACTCGTTTCGTCTGATGATAATGTTCTCTGAGTTTTCACAACCTTATGAACGAGGTTATGTATGATAATGAGCTTGCAGCAAATAATGCCACTGTTTATCCCTTCAACCCGAAATCATTTGCATGATGCCTCACTCTGGGGAGAATAGACCACCTCCTCATCATCCTCCTCTCCTTCTCTGATGGAGATTGTCTCCCTTGCTGAGTCTTTATTGACGGCAGTTCACTCTTGGGTATGGAAATACAGGTTTATGAGACCTTGTACTTGACTTGGTTGTCATTTACTCAGCATCTTCATGAGTTGGCGATTGTGTTCTTTTGATAATTGCCACTCTTGCACAGTGACAATCTCCGCGGTCCTCAGATCTCCCATTTGTTTGTTGTGAGACTTGTTATTATTGGCAGCGATCATTGTGTCACCTTTTTTTTTTTTTCTGATGAAACGTGAAGCTTTATGTCTCTTTCAGAGCTGTTTGTTCGGGCTGCTTCATCTCACCATCTGCCATTTAGATAAAATGCAGAATCAGCTGGGACTTTTGACCCAGTTCCAAACAAACACACAGTTGCAGTGGTTGATGGCTTTATAGGCTTTTCCTGGTTACCTTTAATGATAGTTTAATTGAGTGCACCCTGCTGCACAGTGACTAGGCAGCTCTCTAATGGCTGCACACAGATTAATCCCACCTCCCATTTGATTGTTTTGTTGCTTTCTCCCCATGTAGGTACCTTTTGTATCTCAGCATGATACGAGTGAATTCATTTTGTGGATTCTTTGTTCAGTTGTCAGCTCTCTGCTCGTGTTCTGGTGGATTCCCTGGGCATGTTGGATTGTTCTTGGGGATCAGAGAATGCTTTGTGGACACACACGTGTTTATGTACAGACACTTTGATTCCAAAACAGCTCTGTGTTGAATGGCTGGAATTGGCTGCTTGGGGTATTTTCGTCTTTGTGCGTGGCCTTCATTAAACCAAGTGTCCAGGCTCACTCATGCTATTCGAGACAAATATGACACAGTGTCAGTTTGAGGAAGACCAGTCTATCTCCCTTGTGTTTGGCTTTTGTGGTGTCATTATTTTTGAGATCTTTTCATTTGCTGTTGCCTTTCCCTGTGACAAAAATTGTCCGATATCTTCTGTGGCTTTACTGCTAATTGGTTTGCTCTGCGTTCAGACGAGCCTTTGTCTTCTTTGTGATGTGACAGTCATCATTTTTTATGGGTTTTGTTCTGTACGGTTTTAGGGATGAATTGATTTGTCAGCTCTCTTTCCCAATATCGACTGGAGGTTGTGATGGACTAATAAGTAGACTGAAATACTTTTTTTTTCTGAAATTTGAAGTAGTATTTCATCAATTTCAGTACAATTGAATTAGTCGCGCGCACACACAGACAACTCTATTGTCTATCGCCATATTGGTATTTTCAAACATTTTATTGAACCAGATTTTCACATGCAGGTCATTATTGCTTCTTTGGCTTTGCCTGAATAGTAGTTAAAACCACAAAGCGGAATTATTTATACGTTTATTTTAAGTAAGTTGCTTTCACTGATAATGTGATACAGGACAAGACATGCTGAAATCTACTGTGTGGGTGGAGAATACATAAAAACGTTTCATCACGGTGGCAAAAGTGACAAAAACAAAAGTGCTCTGTTCCACATAATTGTCCACCATTACAACTTGAGAGCTAAACGGTAACAAGAACACATCGCTGAGTGCCACCTGATACGTTAATGGAATATAATCAGCTCCTTATATCGCAGGCAATTGTGGGAGACAATGGTCAGCTTATTGGATGCACCATCAGGATGCTGCAAAGGTGTGAGTGCCTGCAGCGACGGCCTTCTTTAATTAAGCTGTCAGTCACCCCTGGAAACCTCGGCTGAAGTGTCCCTGCATGCGTTCCCTCAGCAGGACCTGCATACATAAGCATCTCCTCACAGGTGTCCACTCAACATGAACACCGCTGTCTGTTTGTCCACAGCCACTTGTCATGCTGTCAGTGTCGTGTGTGTGTGTGTGTGTGTGTGTGTGTGTGTGTGTGTGTGTGTGTGTGTGTGTGTGTGTGTGTGTGTGTGTGTGTGTGTGT
This sequence comes from Solea solea, assembly GCF_958295425.1. Classification (NCBI taxonomy): domain Eukaryota; kingdom Metazoa; phylum Chordata; class Actinopteri; order Pleuronectiformes; family Soleidae; genus Solea; species Solea solea. Next base: position 12,064,984 of record NC_081154.1, on the reverse strand, counting down.
GTGTGTGTGTGTGTGTGTGTGTGTGTGTGTGTGTGTGTGTGTGTGTGTGTGTGTGTGTGTGTGTGTGTGTGTGTGTGTGTGTGAGAGTATTTGTTTGTGTCCTTGTAGCTATTCATAAAGACAGGTGTTGGTCATGACTGGTTTGACAGCAACACAGTGTTCACCCCTCACTGAATAAGAGAACATGTGTCACTGGTGGGTACGACATCTTGCCATGGTGACGTGGCTCTGCCAAAAGCTGTGAAATGCTGTCTGATGATTACAGTTTTTAACTTTAGTCATGGAGATTTATTTTTTGCTCCTGTTCTACCGTTCTGTTTCTCAGCAGAATATATCAAATTCTAAAATTTGGTGGACATTTAGTGCCAATAATTCGATCCAGTAATATTTTTGGGTTTGCAGCACTTGAAGAGAGATGTTTTTCCCCCCTTTTTTTTGTTTTTCAGATGTGAAAGTTTGTACTGTAGATGGAAACATAACTTTTATTTTGCTTTTATTTAACTGACTGTCCATAGACACTGCAGAGAAAGACTTGATGTTGTTGTGCTGGCTCGAAAAACCAAACAAACTTCATGTTGTGTGTTCCTTTTTTCTCTTTTCTAAAAATATCTTTTATGCTTTTTTCCAGTTTCTGTCTCCAACCTAAAATTCTCAGCAAAGATCTTTTCCCACCACTATTAATGCTGCTTTGGCTTTCTCCATCACTTTTGGTTCCTTTTGCAGTGGGTGGTACAAAGGTGTTGATATTACAGCATCAGTGGTGCCTGGCCCAACCATTACTGTGTCAGACAGTGTGGGTGGACATCCTGTGGATGTGTGATGCCTCTACTACACATTGCAGTAGCACACAATTAGTGCCACAAGGGAGTGAAATGCTTTATTGCCTTTTTCCTCCTCCAGTAATATCTCCTCCTCTTATATTGTCCTTTGTCATCTCTCTACAGCAATCTATAACTACGATGCCCAGGGAGAGGAGGAGCTGTCGCTGCAGATTGGCGACACGGTGCACATACTTGAGACATATGAGGGTGAGAAGAGTCAAACAGAGTTAAACACTATTTTACTTAGTCATCAGTAGTAAGTGTTTTGATTGGTTTTGTTTTGTTTTGTTTTGTCCTGGACTCATGTTCAGTAAGATGATATACTGTGTAGGGAACACTGATGATTGTGGTTTAATGCTTTGATTCCAGGCATTAGCAACCCTACACTCCTACATTTTCCTGCTAGGTTTCATATTGCAAGCTGATTTATGTGCACTGTTGGATTATTTTCAAGTTTGATCTTATTTCTCGTTGTAAATTGAATAATAAAACATGCTATGCAGTTTTTATGGAGTAAAATGAGACGACAAACATCTCACATTCAACTCTATTTTTGTTCTCCACTAGACTGGTACAGAGGGCATAGGCTGAGGAGAAAATCCAAAAAGGTGAGTGGCTAATCAACAGTTTCACACTTAAAACTCCATGACTGAGTGTTTACTACACGTAGCTCCTGTTTTTTTTAGCTCTTCAACTTCTGCACCAGTTATACCATTGTGTCTTTGTTGTTCTCTCTTCCTCTTCTAGGGCATATTTCCTGCTTGCTATATCCACCTAAAAGAGGCTACTGTCGAGGGCAACGGGTCAGTACCTCTGAACTTCCACTGTTGAATGATACAATTTCATTTTACAAAAATATGGCCACTGGCAGCAGTTTGTAGATGAGTGTGTGGTCTATGTGCAGGTAGATTAAAAGTTCAATTTCAATATAGGAAGGTTTCATCATCACAAACCTGCAGCATTTAATAATTATGCACTCAAAGTTCATCAACTCTCTCAAGAGAATGGTGCCACAGAAAAAGCACAATTATTTAAAGTAGTGAATAAATATGTAATTGGTTACAGCTATCTTCATTAATTAACTAACTCACTACCCCAGAGCACAGACAGCTTCTTTCTATTGAGTTTTTAGGTACATGTGTGCCTGGGCATGTGACAGCGTCCGGTTTCAAGGGATCTAATGCAACTAAATTTTCTAAATTCTGTCATACAGTGCCTAAGGTATGAGGTGTTTTTAATGACTCATCACAAGTGTTGACACCTCCCTTTTGTGAGCAGTCAGCTTGCTGTGTTTTCGATGGTATGATGATGGGGAATTAAGTGACATTTTAGAGTTGTAATCGCATGTAAATGCTGTGGTAAACTTTAAAGATGTATTATGATTGGACAAATAGTTATGTCCAGTGTTTGCTAAGCCCCATTGTTTTGTGAAGGCATTTTGATTGCAGCCAAGCAAAAAGATCTAATATGTTTAGTCTGGGAAGTTTTCCACATTATGTTAATTAGTATATATGAGTCTTAATCAGTGATTGATTGAGCCTGATCTCCAGCTATTGAGTCAGGTTACATGTTCATGCTCTGTCCAGATAGAAAATAAAAATAATAATAAAAAAGCAAAACTCTTTAGTGGTAAAGTGAATGTGGACGGCCTCCAAGGTTGTTTTCATTTTTAGCGTCTGCAGTTGACGTGATGTGACATTTGTGTTTGTTGTTCCACGAGTCACTGTCTTCTTTAATTTCCTCTGCACAACGAAAATATAAAAATATGTACAAAGATATTTCTTCACAGACCTTTTAACTGAAGCATTTAAATTGATCTTGATTAACTTGGAAAGCAAGCAATAGGTTTAATAACTGTGCATGGGTCCAAAGGTCTAAGACTTTCACACCTGACTGTGTGCGATGAATTAACTTTGAGACCCACGACCCTCAGAGGTTTTCCCTCTCTTCTCTCCTCTCCTCACATGTCCGTGATCATTTTCTGGGTGTGAAGAGGAAAAGGGCACGAATGACACACAGTTAACCCAGATCAAATGTGTTCACTATTAATGCAGGCAAAAGGAGACAGTCATTCCCACTGAGCTGCCCCTGGTTCAGGAGGTTACCACCACACTGCGGGAATGGGCCACAATATGGAGGGACCTTTATGTGGTATGTCAGCCTGTCCTCTCCACACACTATATTGCTGTATATGTTGACATGCATGTGAAATGAAAAAGTAGCTACTAAATTGGTTATCTTTAGAAAATGTTGAATTTGGCATAAAGTGATTCCACTGTTCTGTATTGTTGTAATGACACGGCTGACAAGCCGTCACTGAGTGTTTCAGATTTTCTCCCATGTCTTAATTGTACAAATATTCACCTCTGTTTCCACCTCCAGAGGGACAAGCGGGAGATGTTCAACTCTGTCCGCGACATGATTTACGACCTCATTGAATGGCGTTCCCAAATCCTGTCCGGCACCCTCCCACAGGACGAGCTAACGGAGCTCAAACAGAGAGTCACTTCCAAGATAGACTATGGCAACAAGTGAGCAATTCTGGCTTTAGAGGCCTTTATTATTTTCCTTCCCTCTACTTCCTTCCCAATACAGCTCCTATCCCTTTATCCTCATATCTCTCTCGATAAACGGCTCTTGTTGGAATAGGTCAGCAGTGTCAGTCAATAGAGAATGACAGGTCATCATTTAGCTTGAGGAAAACTGGAGGGAAACCGCACTGTATTCCATCATGAAATGACAGCTCTTGCTGTGTTTGCAGTGAGCTTAGAAAATCGTTTGAAATTGAGAATTGCGGAGCTGTGATGGAACTTTAAACCTTTGGCCAGGTAGAGAAATGACTTTTGCCACTGCAGAAGCATAAAGTGAGGTGATGAACCGGTTGGCAGCAAGCTGTTGTCTGTTCCATAGAAGAAAATAGAAGGGCAAAATGTGGGAGGCGTTTGAAAGAAAACAGAGCTGTAAAACCACTCATTCACAGTTTACATGTGCAGGTTCTGCTTTTCGATTGACTCTTCCTCTGTTTTTACACAAGGTACCTGGATCTTGATCTTGTGGTCAGAGACAAAGATGGAAACATACTGGACCCAGAGCTCGCCAGCACCATCAGCCTGTTCAGAGCCCACGAGGCAGCCTCCAAACAAATCGAGGACCGGATTCAAGAGGAAAGGGTAAAAAATGTTTACAACTCCAACAAAACTCTTAAACTTTTTTTTCCAAAATCATATATTAATGTTAAGTAAAAGTACACTTGTAATTTTGTCAGTGTCAGCTTTGTTCCAGACTGAAATATTTCAACCCTTTAAAGGACCCCAGAGTCATGTTTCTCAAACTTTTCATATGGGGACCCCCTTTTCAAAGCAAACTATCATGACCCTCACATGTAATGTTATTTATAATAGATAAACTAGATGCTTCTAAGAGATTTGCTTGGTGAATTAATCACAACTTCATTTTATACATTTTATTTAAAATGTATCGAGATTTTCTTTTGATAAAAATCTATTAAAAAATGTTGCAAATTTAGTTGGTGACCCAAAAGTCTCAGCACTCTGATTGTAGGGCAGTCATTTCCAGAGATGACTGCATTAGTGTTTAAAATTCCTGAATTTGATTTCAATCTGGAGCCATTATTAATTTGTTAAGGGTTTAATACCAAAACAAGCAGGACTTTGCCTGTATTGTGTGTCCCATTATTATTCTTTAATTTATAAAAACTGAGAATGAAGTGTGTTTAAAGTAGTTACATACACGACCAAAAGGATGTTGTCCTATTTTACTTCATGACAGTTATACTGTACGTCAAACAAGTAGACAGAGAACGTTTCAAGGTAATACAACAACATTCCTCACAAGTTCACTCTGGAATGGAATCCTGGCACTCTGCACTGCCCGGGTGACGTAGTGAAAGTGCAGCCCCACCTGGTCACACACACGGAAAAAAATACTTGGCTGCCTTTCCAGAAACTTGACATCTCTGCCAGATTCCTTTAATGTTTCAATTGGCGTGTCAGTGGCATCCTCACCTGGATGTCAGCTGGCAGTGTGTACCAGTGCCAAATGCAAAAGGCCCTGCAGTTACGTGGACTTATCATACATGACCTTTTCATCCGGAGGTCAACATGATAAATATTAACAATGTTGTCCCAGCATGTTTTTGAAGGGCATGCCGGGAATCTCACTGTCCACGTTTACAGTAGCAATAAATCCCAATGAATCCCACTGCCTTTGTCGACCCTGTTAAATCTAGCTCTTTAACTTGATAAAGTTATGCATACAGTATCTCTTTCTGCGTGCACTGGTGTTATTGATGAGCTCGTTGTTCAAGCTGCACAGGCCCGAGTCCAGCCTGCATGTGACAGAAACCTGTAGAAGAATGCTCAATATTGAACATGACACCTCGGTTTCTCTCTGACAGTCTCAGAAGCAGAATATTGATCTGACCAGGCAAGCAAAGTTTGCCTCCACTCCAGCGTTTGCCCTCTTCGTGACTCTCAAGAATGTGGTGTGTAAGATTGGAGAGGATGCAGAGGTTCTCATGTCCCTCTATGACCCATTGGAGTCAAAATTCATCAGGTAAAACCAACGATCTTCAAAGAAATGTATGTTGTGTCTCCTAGAATACACAATTGAATTGCTTTTCATATAATATATTACAGTCAGTTAAACTTGCAGTCAAATATGAAGTCTTGTTCAGTGACTGTTTTACATTTTGTTGGGCAGTTTTAAAAGAAAGATTAGAATGTGTTACCCTGCAGAATATGAATATCAAGGTCAGCTATGAAGGGTATCTGTTGTAAATCACAACACACATGTTCAGTTGTGCAGATAAGACTGTGATTATGTCCAGAACAAGTAAAGTCTGCAGTTTTCCCTTTATTTAGGATTACTAGAACACAAGCACAGTAGAGTGTCTGGATTAACATGTAGACATTTGCAGCTTTTGATGGAAACTGTAGTTAATGCAACTCATTTCTTAGCTTTAATTCCCTTAAATGTAAAGATGAGTCATGTTTTTTTCTGTTGTCTCTCACTCTCACTCTCACTCTCTCTCTCACAGTGAAAACTACCTGGTGAAATGGTCGAGTTCTGGTCTGGTGAAAGATATAGACCAGCTTCACAACCTGCGTGCTGTCTTCACAGTGAGTGTTTTTGCTTGTCTGTCTGAGTGTGCACGCGAGCCTGTGGTAGCGTACTGTTTATTCAGTCATGTTTTGAGGCATGTGGGAGCCTGTTTGCAGAGCCTGTATTTGTTAAACTCTCTCAGAAGGGAGAGCCTGGCTCGCTGCATGTATTTACCAAGGCAGTCGCCTCTATCTAATGGAAATCCAAGGGCAGGAAGGTCAGCGTGCGCCCCCTAGAAGCACTTTGCTAGTTTTGGAAAGGTATTGCCCACAGGAAATGAATCTCAGGACACAATCACAGATGCTGCTGAAGCAATTTGTATTGAAAAATTCGCCCCCACACAAACTCGTCTACAGCCAAAAATGTGCGATTAATTGATCTGTAGCTGAGCATCCTGGCAGCAGTGTTGCCCAACAAGATGGGATTTTGATCATCTTAAATTGTACACTCTGATTGTAATAGTTATTGATCTCTTGATTCAAAATGTAAGCTCTAAATCTAAGGCAGTCGCATTAGCAACAACTCTCTCTTTTCCCCCTCCTCAGGACTTGGGCAGCGAAGACCTTAAAAGAGAGAAGATCAGCTTTGTGTGTCAGATTGTCCGAGTGGGCCGCATGGAGCTACGCGATAATAACACAAAGAAGCTGACGTCAGGATTGAGACGACCTTTCGGAGTGGCAGGTATAGCAGATTGAACTGATTCTGTTTTACTACGATAATCATTACACATGACATTTATACATTTAAATATCGAGCGTATAAGCCTTGAGAACACCTCCCCTTTGCCAGAACCTCTGCTTAGCTCAAAAGTTTAAATATATGAAGGAAAAATGGAAAGAAAACATTGACTTTGCAAGTAACCAGACGTACATCAAACTAATTAGATTGCCGTGTTGACCACTGTTGTCCAACAGAGAAAATTACACCCTCATGTGGTGTCACGATTCCCAGTGCAGCTTGAAGAGACTTGAAGGTAAATGACAGCCTTATTAACGAGTCTGTGTCTTGAGACATCTGGGTGATTGCTGCTGTACACAGCATGATGTCAGATGCTGAGATTTAGATTTATTTTATTTTTTTTATGATCCAAAAATTGAGACAAAAATGTATTTTATGTCTTTTTTTTTTAGCCATAGTATCTAGTTGAGTTTAAATGCTGTTAAACAATATGATTTCTACCTACCTGTGCATTTCTTAATTTCATCTGTGTATGCTGCCAGAGTGGAGCCTGTGTGAAGGAAAGTTTTTCTTACAGTGAAAGTAGTGCATTCCCACACATTAGGGGCCATCACTGCAAATATTGGCTCGACCTCACTATCACTGCAGTTTAAGCATGCAGAGGTGATACATTCAAGAATCAGTTTGAAGTCGAGTTCCTCGTCTTTGTTTGGCTTTGACCTGTTTGACCTGCATGCTGCTCAGCAAATTGAAGAAGCGTTGTCTCAATGCATTGTGTGTTCAGGAGCAGAGGAGTCATTGTTACAGAGCCGTATGTTGTGTACTAGTATAGAATTTGGCGTACAACACAATAGCATATTTTTTTGCTTGTGTTTTGTAACCCTTTTATTCACCAATGTAGTGTGTAGAAAGAAAGAAAAGGCGACACACACACACACATACAGACATGGAAAGGTAATGTGACAACGCGAGAAGAAAAGATAAATGTAGCAAAACAAGACAAAATGACAAGAAGAAAAACCTGCAAAGTTATTAAACTAAGAAGAAAAAACAAGGATTTTGGTCTTTGTTTAGTTATGTAACGTTTTTGATAACACATTTTATCTCTCCTTCCACAGTTGTTTTGTTTATATGTATTTATTTATTTAAAAAATAATAATAATAATAATAATAATTTGCATCTATCTTGATGTAGATTATGAATAACACACTCACTTTTTCACAGTAAAGTATGATTGCACATTGATTTTGCATATTTCTGGGACTAATAGTTAGACTTGAAATTGGACTTTGGGAAAAATCCAGACAAAAACTGCTATTACATAATTGTTTCTATCATAAAATGTTGATGTGAAGTCAGGTCAGCCGTTTGTTTCACAGTCCCATCCCTTCCTGTCCACTCCAATATCTTAGATTTCACTTTGTCGTTTTCCACCAGCTCTACTGCTGCCTTAATTGTTTTTACTCTCTTCTCAGGTCTTGAGAAAATTTTAACCTCCTTCAAACTTTTTTGTCCCACAGTAATGGATGTCACCGACATCATTACAGGCAAAATGGACGACGAAGACAAGCAGCACTTCATCCCATTTCAGCCGTAAGTGTAACTTTCCTGTATAAATAAGGGAATGAAGATTTTTTTTTTTTTTTTTTTAAAGCTTTGGATAATGTTGGAGCTGATACAGCTTTATTCTCACACTTGCAGCCATTATTTTTGAGTACGTACAGTATGTCAGAGACACAGCGGTTATTTTCTTTAATGTCTTCAGTCCTTGACACTCGATTAGCAGGGGTTTTAAGACAGTAGTTCTCTCCTATTCCCTACTGACTCAATTAAGGCAATCTCATTAACTGCTGCCATTCTCGGGACAGCATACAGATCTGGAGTAACCTTTTCCTTAACGTGATTTCCAGCATAATTGGAAATAGTTCAGATACAGGCAGTTTAGCAGGCAGAACACCCCATTTACCTCTTTTTTTTGCCTGTGAACATAAATCATGGAAATAGGACTCCACTTCCAGTTTGAATAAGAAGAACAGGATCTACAAGGTTTTATTTATGTCTGAGTGTGAATATTTACCAGGGAATTTGAACAGATAAAGTTTTGAAATGGCAGTTTCGTAGCTCATTAGTTTTTTAGTTTTTTTTTCAAGAGGAGCAGAGGCAGGAAGTGGAGGAGCTATTTAGGGAAGGTTTGATGCTGCGGTGTAATTTGTATAGAACCCTCGCATCTAAACAGAAATAGATATGGCTTTTACAGATGAATGACATAGATCGCTTTCTTACTGAAGAACCAACTGAATTTAGATGGTGCAGTTCTGTGATATGTGAAATGGTCAATTAGTCGCTGATTAAAGCCCACAAGCCATTTATCATTTTAGGAACATTCTCAGATCTCAGCGCCTCTCAATTGTGAGGAATTTATGTCTTTTGCTGTTTTCCTTCATCTTAATGTCAACATCTCTCTGCTCTGGAATGTGGATAGAACAAAAACCTGAAGTCTGAAGATGCCAATGTGGGCTCTGGAAGCCTCTGGTTGGCTTTCATTGTTGACTGAAAACCCACTAGAAATTCATTGAAATTCATTCCTGTGTTGTGTTTTTTATTTATCTTCCAGCATGTCAAATGTTAGGGAAACTTGTCCTTGTGCCTGTTGTCCTACAATGTTTTGTCTTAGAATGTATAAAGCTCTGCTCCTGCCTTATTCCCTTATTCTACCACCATGATCAGATTGGTTTTGCTTTGTTGGACACCCAGGAGATCTGAAATCCTATCCACAGACAACCTTTACTTCTTTCTTCATCTTGTTGTCATCGCTGTCTTCTCCATGCTTTTCTCCTTGTTTACTCGGAGCCCTTTACACTGCAGATGCCATCACCAGCCACCACACACACACACACACACACACACATCTCTTGCACAGCTGCCTCACTCTTGTCGCCTCTCGCGTACATCAACTGCTAAAGCTCACTCTTTTTCAATTTGGTAGTCTCTACACCTTAGAAGTTCTTACTTAAAAAAACAGAGGGACTGTGTTTGTGTCTGGGATTTGATGCATTTAGGGGCTTTAAGGATTTCAAGTTTAAGATGGACTATGGGCAGGTCAAGCTTCCCACTGCTGCAGTGGCTCTGTAAATGCTGACTGGGCATCATTTTCTAAAAGATATTTCTGTGTGTTTCTGTCACTACCCATCCTGCCTTAATGTTAACTGCTAACAAGTGGCTTTGTGTCTGCCTCGGTATTCGCATCACTCTTCCGTGTTTGTCTCTCTCTCTCTCTTTCATCCCACTCCCCTCCTTACAACCATCACTCTGTGGCTCTTACCAAACCACACCCCACTCCACCTCCTCTTTTCTCCATTATCTCCTCTCCTCCGTGGTGTTTGCCTGTTTGTACACACTGCAGGCTAGCGTTGGATGACGCCATTCGCCACAAGCAGCTGAACATCTCCCGTTTTTCACCCAGGGTGGCAGGCGAGAATGACTTCCTCCAGACAGTCATCAACAAAGTCATCACTGCCAAAGAGGTCAATCACAAAGGCCAAGGTACGATGCAAAGTTCAAACACGGGACACACCGAGAGGGAACTCACCACACAACTGCCAAACTTTTAACACAAATATTTGCATTTTGCACCTGTTTAATGATGGAAATTTCAACCCGGATCATAAAATTGTCTGTTTTCATTTCTATGAGCCGCCTCAGAAACAGAATTAGCATTTTAATAACTTCCAGTTTCCATTTCTAGACGGACCAACCAGATTTGAGCTTTTTGAGCAGGCTTTGGTTAAGATGTGGAACTTTGAACTGACCTGTTGTCTGCATTTACTTGCAACATACAGATGCATACATACATACAGATTATCTAAAAACCTGCCAGTTTAAAAGGGTTGTTCTCTTAACTTCAACTCCATCTGTCCTACATCATGTTGGTGTACACTGTACACAGTGTACACTGGATTAACCTCATAGGTTTATTTCGCACAATATCTGTATAGTTTCCTTAGTTAAAATCAGTACTGCTCGATGTTTTATTTTTTTCTGGAGGTAAAATGACAATTGAGTTGAAGAAACTGCACACAGATGCAGTATTTCTAATTTTATATTTTTGCCTCCTATTACCTACCTTAGGAGACAGAGAAATGCAATATTTGTAAAAGTCTTAGTATAATTAAAATAAATATATAATAATAGAATAAAACAAGCTGTTTATTTCGAGTTGTGTGTGCTATTATCAACGTAGAAAAAGTTCTGTAATTGACATTTGCACAGAAAGTACCCTGGCAGTTCATCTTGCTAATAGGAACATAATTCTTTGTCAAGTGCCGACATTGTAAATCACTGCTCATACTATAAATAGTTGGCCTTGTCACCATGACTACAGGATCTAAGTAAACCAGTTTTTTGATTAGGCTGGTGAGATGTCTGCAGAGATGAAATCTTGGCGCTTTGACATGGGTGGTTAGAAGAACTACATGAGCCGACTTGCTTGATATCTGTGCTGGGAGGGTGAGGAACAACACGGCAGCCTCCATGGCATTGTCATGCCCTATAAAACAGTACTTGGATAAATGTCAGATCTGATCCATGCCACATCAGGAAGAACAGTGGAACACGGCGAGCAGCTGTTTTTGTTATGCTGCCATATTAAAGGCTCCCAGCTAGTCTGGTGAGAGATGTGTCACTCATACCAATATGGCGCTTGTACAGGGTTCACAAGCACTGCTCAGTTTGGTGGCCTTTGGCAGGGTTTATCACAGGATGCCTGCATAATTATTATTATATTTTCACTTTGTAGAAGTGTGTATCTGGGCTGCTTTCTTTTTGCTTTCACGACCTTCTGCAGGTTGTTTGATTTAGATATTCAAATTTCTGGTGCCTTCTGTTTATTGGAGACTAATTATTTAAGTTTGAGAATGAATTACAATACTGTACAAAAATTATACTCAATCGAAAGCTGCCTAATGAAAGTACTGTGGGGAATTTGAGACATTACGAAATGCAGGTCAAAGGTGCTCAGAACATTCACAAATACTGTTCGACATGGCAGTACAGTATCGGAGGAAAATAGACAGCATATCAGTGTAAAATAAGATTAGAGGGAAAAAGTGTTTCCTGTGCATTTGTTTTTGTATAGTGTGCAAATATGTAAACATCGGCTAACCGGCGACACAATCGCTTTTTTATTGAACTCCGTTTTGTAAACTACTTTAAATGGATAAACTTGGATATAGTCACTCACTCACGACACACGTGGAGATGCATTCAAATGCTATGTGTAAAGTGACATTCCTGAAGTGGTCTGCTTGTGTGTGAATCATTCAGCACTCGTGCTAATGTCAGGTGCTAATGGGGCTTGAGAGTCAGCGTTTACCCTTCACACCAAGGTGAACTTGCCTTTATGTGCTTCGATATCAGTTTGAATGGCTCTAAATACTGTGTGAGGTCAGTGGTCTGATGGTGTTTTTACTACGGTGGTAGAGTAACTTTATTCTCAGATATTGTACTACACTTACTACACCTCATTTTCAGCCAAGTTTGTAGAAATGTTTTTGTTTCCTTATTCTCATCCTGTTCACGAGGGCAGCTTCTGTTTTGTGTCTTGCCCTGGAGCTACAACATGTCACTCAGATTTTCTATTTAGTATTTTCCCTAAGGTGATTTGCTCACACACTGTCTAATCATGTTGTTATCTTGGTCCCGCCCACTTTACTTTCTGAATGCAACACCAGGTCTGTGGGTGACTCTGAAGCTGCTTCCTGGAGACATCCATCAGATAAGGAAGGACTTCCCTCACCTGGTGGATCGATCGACAGCTGTGGCTCGAAAGATGGGCTTCCCTGAGATCATTATGCCAGGTTGAGTGTTTTTTAAAAGCCTCTCCTCAGCTGTCACTCCCGGAGAGTGCCCTTTCAAATTTGATTTACTCAACTCTCCATTTGTTCTGGAAGTGATATAAAACAAGGTCTGTGATTTTACAAAGTGTGAGGAAGAGAATAACACATCATAATTCATTAAGGTTTGATTGAAACATTAGTTATTCAATAGATGGATGTCAGCCATCAAATCTATGGTGCCACTTACTGTAAGTCATGCAATACGTGTGTCCATGTAACTCTGTGCTGTTTGATAAGCGATTATTTCCTGACTCGCTTGTTCCTCTCTCCTAAAGGTGATGTGCGCAACGACATCTACGTGACTCTGGTTCAGGGGGATTTCGACAAGGGGAACAAGACCGCGCATAAAAACGTTGAAGTGACCATGTCGGTTTATGACGAGGACGGGAAGAAACTCGAGGTGAGACTGAGGACTGTTAAGTGTATAACTTTGAAATAAAGACAAATGTCTTTGATATTTAAATCATTGGTGTCTGGATCTTGTGATTAGATTTATGTCACGATAGACATAAGGAAACGTCCCCAACAAAAAGATTCAGAAGTGAATTTTACTGCTCAAAAACTACTCAGCAGTTGCTCCTATCTGCCCCTGCACTGTTGCTGTAAACACAGATGCTCTCTCAGTCAGGTCTGATAGTATTGCTTGACAGAGGCAATTTGCGGATAAAGTACGGGACATACAAATAATAATGACCAAACTCAATATCATCATCAACAACAACAACAACAACAACAACAAAACCTACAAAAGTTATACACTGCAGCATCAACTAACTTACTCTGCTGTTTTTTTTTCCCTGGGTCAGCTCATTCTCAGTATTCAGGACGCAAGTGCTATAGTCAATCGCTCTCTTAGACAGTCTGTGATTTAGCAGGCTTTCTTTAATCTCACACAGCTCAGCGTGCTGCTTAACTGACCAGTGCTGCTATAAAGCAGTGTGATACACAGGCCAGGCTGTATGCCTTTGCCACCTGTCAGAAATGACAGAATGCAGTATTGGCACTCTTTGGCTGATTGACTAGCTTAAAATGTGGTTCACTACTTCAGGAATCAAACTCTATCACTGTCATGAGTTGGTTACAGACCACACCAAGTGTGCAGACGGGCGATATGGGCTGTGTAGTTTGAAAGTTGTGAAGTCCTGCATTTCCTCTTTGGTAGTTGATATCACGTCAAATCTCAAAATGTGGTGAATTTATTTGCAGGCCTTGGTGCAGACGTCAGTGAATTAAAGTTTGCTGGTGGCCAGCAATGAAACACCCAGCTTTGCAGCCTAACTAACATTAATTACACACATTTTTATCCACAAACTAAAACTAGAAAAAAAACAAAAAAACTAACAGTTGAACAACATAATTACGATAAATGCCGATTTGCAAACTGAAGAGAATGTTTAATGGACTCCAGATTCATAGTGCTGTCTAGATTTTAATCATGTACCAACCCATCAGTGTCTAATGTCCTAATAAATTATTCTCCCCCACACAGTTCTAAGCCTGCAACCCCCTTCTGTGTTGTTTAATTACCATCACCCCCTGCTTGACTTAACCTCTCCTTTTGCAGAGGGCATTAGTTAATGTGGCACATGAGAGGTGTAGAGATGTTTGACAGGAGGAGTATGTGGGAGGACCTGAGTAGGAGGTGTGTGTCTGTGGGAGTGTGTGTGTGTGTGTGCGCTCACATTGTGAGTTTTGTTAAAAGAACAGAAATTAATACTGCCGAGTATAAATATCCACTGACTCGCAGTGATGTTTTTTCTTTTTTTTTGTTTAAAATGGTTAAAAAAAAGTTTTAATTTATTAACTTTAAACCAAGCTTTTTCTCCAGTTTCATTTTCCAAAATTACAGCCACCCTCAAAAAAACTCTTCAATTTAAAAAAATTGACATTGAGAAAAGTCCACCTGCTGTAAAGTATCTTCATTTATGCCCTCGGTTCTCGCTCCTTTAGCACTAATTACTGCATCAATGCAGAGTGGCGTGGAGGCACAGCCTGTGAGAAAACATAAAATAGTTTCATTTATTTGAAATAACACACATTTTTACTTTCTTAAACATCATTTTCATGATACTGTTTTGAGCTGCACCTTCTGGTGTATTGCATTATCCTTTGCTGCAGGGATGTTGTTGATTGAGTTATATTCTGAGGATGCAAAACTATCATGTCCACGCTCAGTGTGGAATGAGAGTGGATGTTATTTAGACCGATGATGAATAAATTATTTGAGAAGACAGAGCTTGGGTCGTGGGGAGGCCTCCTACGACTGGCAAATCACAACTGTGCGCTGTTCCCCTCGGCATCCTCATTTATACACATTAGGCTGAGACTGAGAGTCTTTATCTGTGATTTTTCCCAGTAGGCTGAGGAAATGTAAGGATCAGTGGTGATTATACTGTAAATACAGTTCACATAATACAGTCAGTGCTTGATGGTCTCATTGTTCATCGCATATTCTCATTGTGATTGTTTTCTATGGCACACACACACACACACACACACACACACACAGTGAAGAGTAAACATTTGTCAGAAAAAGGTTCTGCAAATGATACTAAGGTGTCGTACAGACGGAGACAAAAAGGTACAATTAGAAACAGATATAATAAAGCTGTAATAATAGTTTTTCCTGTACAGTCGTCATCATTAGGTAAAATGTAAAATATATGAAGTAAATAATCAGAATCAGTAAACAAGATTGTCTAAGTGCTTTGACAATAGCTCGTAGTACACACAGCTTTTTGTGAAGGCGAGTGTCTGATTACAGTGGCTGCCAGAGCCTTGAGGATGTATTGATTGAATCAAAGACGGCAGCTGACAATGATCAATTGCCTGATCACATCTATGAATGTCACGGTCGTGTCGTCTTTGCAGTGCCGGCGCTCCCCTTCAACATCGTGTTCTGCACATTTTCCACAGAAATACTCCTTATTTGTTCAGTTCTCCTGGGGTCAGTGCTAATTGGTTAAATTCCGGGATTTTAATTGGCTGACAGGAAATAGTATGTCTGAGATGAGAGGCACTGTCACTTCCTGACAGCCGATTTGATCTTTGAGGTCAGGATAATACACCCTAACTGTAGCTGAGAGTCGAGTTACCGCAAGATCAAAAGAGTATGCATGTTTTGATACCATCAAACCAAAAGCCGTCAAGAAATGTGTAAATTAGCAAATGTAATAAACGGGGACATTATGTAATCTTATTTTGTGCTCTCTCTCTCTCTGTCTCTCTCTCTCTCTCTCTCTCTCTCTCTCTCTCTCTCTCCCTTTTTCATGTCGGTCTCTCAGTCTTTACTGTTTCCCATTTCCCTGTTTTTCTCGTCTCTTTTCACCATTGGATTTTGCTATACTTACGATGTCTCAGAGAGGATTTGTGATTTGTGTTGTAGAGTGACATTCTGGATAGTGGCTTCTTGTCACCTCGACACATTGGCAAACCCCCACAAATCCTTTTCACCCGCAGCTAGACCTTGGCCACTGTCCTGCTTTCCAAACTCTCAAACTCATGAATCCTTAATGAAAGAAGCAGAGTTGCAGAATATGGTACCTGCCCCCCCCTCACTATCTGATCAGTGGAGCTTTAGGTAGAGGGGGGGAGATGGGGCCTGTTATTTCTCATAATTGCTGGCTGTCAGAAACCATTAGTGTTGGGAATACTTCAGTAGCAGTACACTTGCAGGCAAGGGAGTCAGCTTCAGTAGTGGGAGGAAAGAGTTAGGCCAACTCATAGAAAACAAGGCATGCGTGCCGTGCTGTGCACTGTCACTCCATCCTGGTGCCAAATCCCTCAGCGGGGGAAATATGAGTTTACATTCACACCCTGACCCGTTAAAAAAACTCACGGGAGCCACTAGTCAGACCAATTTACATGGCTGGATCTTTCAGCACCAGCTGGTCCTTCTCCCTGTGCCTGGCTTCCCTCCACTCCTCCCTGTTTGGGAAGCACCGCCCCACCTTCTTAAATAATGAATTTCTTCTTTCCACGGTGCCGTCATGAAATTCGCAGCTAATAGGCAGGTGCTGGTGCATTAAGCGCGTCCACACTGCATCCAAGACTTTGTGCCGCCGGGGGACTCGACTAAAATCAGTGCGTCGATTTTCCACGTTCTGCTAACGTGTGCTAATGTTTTGACAGGGTGATGATAGCTTCACCATCATGTTTTGGCCTCTTAAGCCAGCATGACCTGATAACCAGCTGTTTGCTTCATAACGTGTTTAATGCCTTTTCATTCACTTTATTTAGAATGTGATCTTCCCTGGAGCTGGAGATGATGGGATCAATGAGTACAAGTCTGTCATCTATTACCAAGTGAAGCAGCCACGCTGGTTTGAAACAATAAAGGTGTGTCTT
Source organism: Solea solea (assembly GCF_958295425.1). Taxonomy (NCBI): domain Eukaryota; kingdom Metazoa; phylum Chordata; class Actinopteri; order Pleuronectiformes; family Soleidae; genus Solea; species Solea solea. The sequence continues at coordinate 12,048,119 of NC_081154.1, read as the reverse complement.
TTCTTCCTGTGACTTCCTTTTAATGTTTAAGAACCTTTTCTTTCAAGTGTCTTTCTAGTAAATACTTTGCACCTCCGTGGCAAAACCGTTTGATATCATTCTTAATAAGTCCATTACTTTCACAACACAGGTTTTCATCATCAGAACATTATAGAATAAATGATCATGCACATAAGTTTCCACATTTATACAAGTCTTTATGTTTATGGGGTTTGAACAGCATGGTTTCCTGATGAAATTGTGCCTTTTTGAATCTGACTGTGACAGGATTGTGTGATGTCATCAGCCCAAACTCTATTGCCTCCATACAAAAATAGTATATTAGATTTGTGTGATGTATTGTGTAAAGCTCTTTTCAAAAAGCAGCCTTTTGAGTCCATGTGTGGACAAGGACATCTCACTGCCCCTTTCTCTTCCTTATCGCAGGTTGCTATACCTATTGAAGATGTGAACAGGAGCCACTTGCGGTTCACCTTTCGCCACCGCTCATCGCAGGACTGTGAGTACCAAAGTCGGCATGAGAACGATCCTTTTCCCCCACGATGACCAGTCACACAATTGGCTGTTTATCTATCCACAGCAAAAGTAAAAATAATGGAAGATACCCAATCCAGGCAGATGTGTCGCACAGTGATAAATACTTTGAAGCGTACCCTTTGTCACATTAATCAGAGGTATTACTCTGCCCTTCCACAAAGCAGTGTCATGGAGCAGCTTGTCGGAGAGTACAGCTGGGATGTGAAAAATGCCTGAGGGAACTCATTTGCTTATTGGAGCCAGTGCTGTGCTGAATGTAGCCAGTGCTGTACATCCTTCTGTTTTTTTAAATCCTTTTTAATTTTGAGGGCATAGAGGGCAGGGAGGACCGCTAACTGCAGCCTCGCCATCCCATCTGCCTGCCACATGGTCAGGCCATCCCTCTTGCAGGAGGAATGATGCAGGGGAAAATATTCTAGGGAGGTAATAGTAGCCGTGCCAGCTGTGTACTGCATATACAAGTAACCCATTTGTATCGCACTGGGAGGATATCAGCATGGGGATGTATACCTCTTCCCTAAGTAAGGAAATTGGCAGCCGCTGTCATCCTGCAGTTTTCAAAACCCTCATACTCTGTTTGCTTCTCACCTGCAGGATTGTGGTGTGGAGGATATGACCAATTTTCAAAGCCCAGTGCTGGCATATAATCCACCTGGAGAGCCTTCTTGTCATGCTTGGCACCTTGCTTCTGCAAGGACTAATGCTGTTACGCGGCATGTCTTTGAAACTCTGTGCTCTGCGTTTATCTTGCTGTTAAAGGTTGCTTTAAAAATTGGCTCACCTTAAGAGACTCTGGGACTGCGGAGGCATGCTGATGCTGCCAACTCCTCAGTAGAGAAATTTAATGAAAAGGTGTAATGACTGGATTATGAGAATTTGTGTACGGTTTAAGTCTTTTATTTTTCTGTCAGCGAGCGTTATGTATTACTACACTCTCTGTGAGGCTCTTCACTCCCCTGCACACATGAGTCTTCATAAACATTTGATTTTGATTGTTTGCAGAAGTGACTGCATCTGTGCAGACATGTGTCTTTGGCACGCAGTCTCTTTCTGTCATTTCTGCATTGGCATTGTTGCTTGAATAGTTGAGAACTATGGAATTCCATTCCATGATTACTGGCTTCCGGCAAAACCTGCTGAAACGGTTACATTTGCCACTCTGCAGGATTTTGCTTTTGCATTAGATCATTGGCATTGAAAGAGTGTTAACTGATGCGGTTTATCCTCTCTGTCAGTGTTTGTCAGACTTAATGATTAGATTGTGACGACAGAAAAATAGTCAAAGCTTATTGTAAGTCTTAATAGAAAAGACAGCAAGAGCAGGCCACACTTTGGAAAAAACATAGACCGTACATAGTCTCCTGGTTTTCTGAGGACAACCCAGATATTGAATAGCCACCAAGGGGCAACTCCTCTGGTTGTCAAGAGAAGTCAGTCTGAATGGAAATCAAAGTGATGTCACTTTTGCAAATTATGTGCCCATCTATAGGAAAGTAGACTATAAAACATGGCTCATATGAGTGGACACCATTGTTGCAGGTGAGGTCTGTGAACTTCCATTCCAAAGCCTCAACATTGGTGTGGCCAAAACACATATCTTGACGCCTCTAAACAGGAGTTCAGGTTATTTTGGGTCAGTATCAATTGCCACAAAATGCATCTTACACATGGCACAAAGTTCTGCCATCAAAACACGGGAAGTTGTTGTCTTTAGTGTCTTTAAAGGGTTTCTGTAGCATACATAATACATGGGACTTTCTTAAATTTGGGTATTTACATATGCAAATACATCTCGCAAGCCTGTCTATGTGGGACTAGGAAATTACCTTTTAAAAATTACCATTGGGAAAAAATGTTGAATTACATCACTTCTCTACTTGTGAAGAACAGAGACTGACAGATGAAATAATTCGAGTTGCCTGCTGTCACATGCCTGCGTTCCTTCTGCTTCCTCCACTAGCTACTGCTGAACCTTTATTATAAACACAGAGTGACAGAGTGCTGCTCATCATGGCTACGCGTGGAGCTCATGTGCTCGCTATCTCAGCCTCCTGGTTGAGAATCGGGGATGCATTAGATTATCACGTTAAAACCACTGTAAGGGATCTTTACCATCTTCTCACATCTCTTTCATCTGTCATTATGCCACTAGTGGATCAGTGGGTAGACCTTAAATTGTAGAACACTACACTCACCATAAATCCCAAGTGACAGCCCACCTTGGAGGCTGGAGTGTGTAAGGAGTTCTACACAAACTTGACTTTGATTATCACATAAAGAATAAGAAAAAGCCTTAGGAATTGTTTCCTAAAAGTGACATTTTTGGAGCTCTCTGGTGTCCTTAGTAAGGCAGTAATACATTTTTTTGTGTGTGGCATTTGTACAGTGTTTACCCTCCACTGGCTCCTCTCATGCCAGCCTAGCAATTATTCACAAGTGAGGCTGCAGGCAGAAAACCAATGAGGGGATTTATGCAGATAGAATGTGCGAGATAGTTCGATGAATCAGGTCTTCCCTGCTCATAAATTTGAGCTTGTTGATCCACCGTGATGATATATGTGACCCTGTCCAAACGCTCTGTTACAGGACAAAGTCATAACTCTCCTGCTTGTATATGGAGCGTTTTTCCTTACACAACGCCTCTAAAAACACACGTGTGTATGCACATGGACATAAGCAGTGTTCCTGCTGCAATATACAGTCACTTCACAGCTGCAAGTCTGAGATCAACTGAAAGTATGTAAACAAAAACCGGATGTAGACAAAAGTGGATCTGTTTGCCTTTATAAGTTTGCAAATATGATTTTTGAAAAGGAAAAATCATCTGTTTGGTCCAATGAGAGCGATTACCTCTGCCTCTTTTAAAAGGAAAAAAATAATTCATCCATGGGTAGTCACAGTATCAATAAAGCCATCATAAGGGAACAGTTAATTATTTTGCCAACTCAGGAACTGACTCAGGGCTTATAGTGCTGAGATTTACTTTAGGGATTATCTTTTTTTATTTGTCTTCTGGTTGTTAATGACTTGTTATAAAGTGAGCTACACTGCATGGTTTACTGAAGTATCTCTACAAGCTAATATCCGTAGCTGATACTTGTATCTCATACTAATGCATACTGCATGTTGTGTGCAAGTTTTTTGTCTTTTTAGGTTGCAATAGTTAAAAAAAATAAATAGGCAATTTGTTTTGTGTCACAAAGTAAACAACTACAGTGATTTAATTTCTCTTACCATCAGGCTGTGCTCCGTCCTCCTCATGTCTTTCTTTTCCTCCTCCCACAGCAAAAGACAAATCGGAGAAGATATTTGCTTTGTGTTTCGTGAAGCTGATGAGGTATGATGGGACGACTCTGAGGGATGGCGAGCATGATCTCATTGTGTACAAGGTAAATGTGAAATATCACCCATAACCTGGTTAAATCAGTCTTTGTTGCTTTGGTGTCTTTGTTATTGTCTGCCTACCTGCCAGGCTGATGAGAGTGGGTCGCACTCTCATCATGACAGGACCATAACCAGATGAGGCGTGGGTGAAAAATTGGTCACATTAAAATTCCATATTTATACCTTTGCATTACAGTGTCCATTTATGTTAATTAAAGAGTTAATATGGGAGAAATGTCCCCAATTAGATTCTTAATTATTTGATTCATTTGTGTTGCAGTTGTCAATCAGGGTTACTGTTCAGTAAACAGTTTTCGTTTTACTCTCATATGCAATGGACTGCAGGAAAAAATCTTTTTATGTACACATATAGACACAATGAAAACTTCATCTTCATCAAACATGCCACAGTAATAAAGCTTAACACTTCTTCACATCATAAACACCAGATATGGATTTCAATGTACTGCAAAAAATTAATGAGCTCCCTCAACTGCCTCTGTTGTAAATTGTTAATTTGCTCACATTGACTGAAATCTCTCTATGGAAAAACCAGGCTGAAGCAAAGAAGATGGAAGACTCGTCTCTGTACCTGAACCTACCCGCCACTAAGCTGGAGCTGGAGGAGAAAGGCTACTCCACCACTGGTAAAAGTATGCATAACCTGGGCAACTGTACCATCAGCAAGGACTCCTTCCAGATCGCCACTCTGGTCTGCTCCACCAAGCTCACGCAGAACGGTAGGAGCTTTTGTACTTCTCCTGTTCATTTTTCTATCTTTTCATCCTCCAAGAGGTTGAGTGCTGTCTGAGGGACTGTGAGCGGGATTGCTCAAAAACTACTGAACTGATTTCAGTGACATTTTGTGGAGATGTGGGACATGACACAGGGAAGAGCTCATCACATTTTGGAGCAGATCTTATTAAAGAATTGAAATTTTGAAGGAGTATGTGCTTTTAGAGCACTTTCTATTTTCTCATATGATTGATTTCCTCCTCTTCCACCCCTCTGCCTGTTACTTTTCCTTTTTTAAACAAGACAACAAACAACTTAGTGACCAGAGATAGTACAGTAAATGTGAATAAGACCAATATTAAAAACAACATAAAAACATAAAGAAACATCACATTTTGAAGCCCCTAGACAATGACAATTTATTCATGCACACTAACCACATATCACTAAAACATTTGGTGGGTTTTTGTTTTGTTGATACTATTATTCTGCCTCTGTTTGAGCTTTGTAAACAGAAACAATGTAACATTGTTTGTATACAGGCCCTGTCAAGCAAAACTATCAGACCTGACTGAGTTTCTGTGTCGATCTCGGTCGGGTATTAATCCAAAGAAAAATCCCCTTGTGTTCTTGTTGGTTTATTGATTAAGGACTCCTTCGAGCAACAGTGACTTTATTTCTAAAATGGTGGTTCACTGAATCATGTGAATAGCTGGTCTGTGTTGTGTCAATGATCCAATTCTTCCAATTACTTGAAACTGAACCACTCTAGATATCTGCTTAGCTTTTCACTGTACTTAATTTGTTGTGCTTCTTTGTTTTCTTTGGTATGTGAGTCACCATTTTAATTAGAGTTAAAATGAGAACTTCCCCATTCCCCTCAGTGTGTTTTTGGAAAAGAGAGAGGGAGAGAGAGCAATGGAAGAAACGACAAATTCACTGCAGGCTAACTTTACCTGCTAGTGAAAATAATTGTTTTACTCAGCCAAAAAAACCCCTCTGTTTGAATAAGAAGTGAACCATGCCCTCATGTTTTTATTCATGGTAATACAAAGGTAATTTAAATTGTCAGGCATGAGAAGGGTGAACAGAAATGCTTGGAGTCAACTGTTGAAGTGAATTGTAATGTGTTTTGTCTTACGCTTTGTTATGTTTCTGTACTATCGGAGCTTTCACTGAATAATTCTTGTGTTTGCCTGACCAAAAAATGTTAAAAACCTGCTTTTAGTCTGTTCGTGTGCTTAATATGATTTATTTTACTGGATATCCCGAGTTCTCCAAATTATATTTATAAAGATTACATCACAACTTGGATCCTATATTTGTGTGCAGTGTATATCGGTTAGGCTTGTCATTGCTGTGATTTGGAAACATTGTGATTTCAACTAACAAACTCGGTGCAGTAAGGAAGACAAACGTTAAGGCCTCGCCAGATTGTCCAAACCACTTTATTTGCCAGTAAATCTGAAATGACAGTAATCATCCATCATTGCACAGGTGAACTTTGTGTGAGTGTGAGAAGAGTGTGTATGTGTGTGTGTACATGTCTGAGGTAGACTGTGAGAACAACCTTTGATTCAAACTTTGAATCACTGATCCAAACTTTTTGAATCACTGATCCAAACTTTTTGAATTTGTCTTTTTCTGGACATTTTGCAACTTAAAAGGGCTTTTTGAGGGTTAAGACTTGGTTTTAGGTTTAGGACTAGAATAGGTTCAGGTTAATGCAGTTTGTTGTGATGTCTAAGGTTAGGGTACGTGCGGGTGCGTGCGTGTATGCGCAAAGTATGAGTGGTAGACAGAAAATGCAGAAGTTAAACATACTGCTTACACACCTGTTGCTGACCAGGGAGAGAGGAAGGGAGAGCGAAAACTGTTTTATAATTGATCTTATGGCACAAATCTTAAGTTAGAAGTGTAATGTGAATTATGTTAAAAAGTAAAAAAATTAATTCTTCATTTGAGTGGTTGCGAATCTAGGCTTTAAAGAATAACAAAGTACGGGCTTTATCCATGGCACCACATATATACATTTTCTTCATCGTGTTATTTTGTTTGATAGTGTGAATGTGATTGACACGACATCTGAATTTCAATCTTCACTGCTTTCACAGTCTCCTCCCACATTACAGGCCTTTTGGACTTGTTCAACAGGTTTTACAATTAAGGAGTTCATTTTCTTGGCACCTTTTTGTATGAATTGAGGACAGCACGTAGTTGTTGAGCATGATGCGGAAATGTTTGACTTGGCAGTAGGTTTCCAAAAATGCAGCAGTAGAAAATACTTTGGTTAATACAGGAGAACGAGGAAGTTCTTTGCTGTCAAACTCCTGCTGCTTGTTGTGTGAATGAGAGGGGCGTTGTGTGTTGGTACAGTAATGTTCCCTTTGAGGGTTATTAAATTTAGTCTGTGGTTTAAGTTGTCATTAAAATACAGTCATGTGTGCCTTCCTCGTCGGATCAGTGGGTGGTGATGTCATTGTCACCACATGAACAGTCTCGGTTGCAGAAGCAGAACTTGCCCACACTTGATCACACGAGACGGGAGTATTGTTTTCAGTTGAAATCATTGTTTATTTTCTTATGTGGCTGTACAGGGTATAACTGTAGAAATCAATCACCACCATCCTCTCCTGTTCGTCCACCTTGTTTTCTCTTTCTGGCTTTCTCCTTTTCCCCCTGTGTGAGAAAGATGAGCAGCAGTGCAGATCAGCTTCACTGCTCATATTTACCCAGCAACCTTTGGTGCTAAGCAAGGCTGACCAGTAGTTGTTTGGCGATGAGCCTGAGGTGTCAGTGCTCAATGATTTTGATTAAACAGAGAGGTGTGTGTGTGTCTCCCAGGATATGTCATCCGACAGCGAAGCTCGAGGAAAAGTTTTGAGTAGTTTAAATAAAGTAACGCTATCTGCTCGTCTGGCTTCTGCCTACTTGATTAAAAACTAGAAACTTATAAGCTCCCACCCAAACAGCTGGCTTTCTCTGTAACTCAGTCACTCACTTGTCCTTTTGTCTTTTATTTGCAGTTTGGATTTTACTTCCATGGTTTCTTATTTAAATTTTACACCAATGTTCCCCCTCTAACAGTGTTTTATGACAAATTGTCAAACAGTAAAAAATCTAAAGTACTTTGCTTTAACATATACTCTAGTCTCTAACACAATGATGGCTGATGGCTTCCAGCTTAAAGAGAACTGCTATTGAAAACAAAAATTGCTGTGCGTGTTGCTACACATGCATTTGCCAGAAGCAGTAACCAAAAATAATAATACTAAAAAAAAACAATAATCTGAAGCTGAAGCCGAGCGTGTAATGCCTAACCTCATCACAGAGCTGAAGAATTTGTAATTTTCACATCAAAATCACAGTTTGAAACAACACAAGTAGCCCATCATCAGAATATACAGTGGTTAATATTTTTATTTCATGTTGTAATGCTCCACCACGTCTTTAATCTGTAACATAGTGATTATTGAACTGAAGCTTGGCTTGGCAGTGTGCAATTGCAATATCTGGCAAAAAAAAATTGCAGTTGGATACTTTCCATAAATAGTTCAGTCCTAACAGTTAACACCTCGAATTTTGGGATCAATTTCTTGCTCGGTGCCCAAGGACAAATAACTAGCCAATTAAAGACATTATTTTGGGCTGTGGAATATTGAGAAAGATTTTATTTAGACAGTATTTACAGACCAAATAGTGCAGTGAGTAGTTGTAAAGGCAATCCACATGTGTATTTACAATAACCCCTTGCTGTGAACTGCTTGCTTCACACGTGACACCTCATCCCTTATCCCACATCTGCTCTTTTTAATTAAGCTAGATTTATGCAGGGGGCCTCGCAGAGCTGAGAGCTTGTGTAAAGTGCCTGCTGGTTCCTCCCTGGGTATTTGGAGTATGCTTCGCTAAATGGGAGGCTGGAGGTGAAGCGCTGGAAATCTAATGATGGCAGAGCAGGGAGTGGAACTGGCTTGGTGGAAGATGTACTGTCTTGTCCCTACCATCGTCAGAATGAGAAATACTGCATGTCATTTAAAAAAATAAAACAGAAAAAACAAATGAAGTAGGGGATTTGTGTGTCAACTGTGTGTGCAAGTGCTTTTACATAAAGTAATTGTGTTCAGAAAAAAAAAGCACTTTAAAACTTTCAAACCTTCAAGCCTTCAAAGTGCAATGCTGTTATTATTAAGAAAAAAGAACAAGGGACCACTTAGTGGTGGTGCTTGCTGGTAAAACGTGAACATAAAACGCTGTTGTCAGATAATGCATTGTAAACAAACATTCATATGGTAATGTGGAGGTTTTTTAATTTAGCGTGACACCCAGCCTTGCCATGTGGCCACTAAGAGCAGTGTCAACTCCAATTTAATTCCAACTGTCTCTCCGATGTGTTGAAGTGGCGATTTTCAGTCATTTGATCCGCACATTTATCAGCAATCTTTTGATAATTCTTCAATGCTACGCGTACATTTCTCTCCGTTTTTAAATAAATCATTTGAAGACATTTACACCAAACTTAAATAATCAGGAAGTGATGATTAAATTAATCATTAGTTGCACTGCTACACTGGCGCTCGATGGAGCACTGCAGCCATAAAGTTGATGAACATAATTTTCAGTCCCTAACATGGGTCAAGCCCAGAATCTTCCCATAATGCATCATATACTGTGAACTTGCACATACATGTACATACATAACACATGAGATTGCACACATTATTAGATGCCCTTTTTTACAGGCTGACTCCAGCACTCCTATGAACTGACTGAAGATTCTAAGCTCTCTCCGTCTGCCTTTTAGCTGATTGTGATTTTAAAAGTGCTGGTTTCTACGGCATAATAAATAATTGACACAACAGCATGTTTTAAGCTCCTAATTTGATAACCTGCCAAATGTGGCATAAACAAGCTTTGTTGAATGTGATTAATCATGTAATGACTCATCCTCTTGTGCCTCGTTCATTTTCCATGATTAAAGTGAGAGATTTATGACTTGCACTGTGTTTGTGAAATTTACCAACTGTGTGTGTGCATGTGCGCGCGTGTGTGAACTTAAAAGAAATATCTGACCCGTGCCCAAATTGTCCTGTCCTGCTGCGTCTTTGTCTCTCCTCACACTATTATAATTTGTAGGATCAATTTTAATGCTATGTTGATAATGATACATTTCTCTAGCAAAATATGTAAGAACGGGGAAGACTGATTTTATAATGATAGATTTTGTTGAGTAGTGTACTTACATTAGTCAAAACATTTCAAACACTCTTCAAAGCCAAAGAAATCCATATTTATGTTGAGGGTAATGGACCGTTTCATTCATTTCGGTCGCCTTTTGAATCTTATTCAATAAAAGCCTTGTTGAAAAAATGATTGGAAAGGAAATGCTAGAGTTCTTTTACTTTGAAAGGGGCACAGGATGTGAGGCAGTGAGCGGAGAGAGGTTGAGTCAGTCGGTGTCACACTTTTTAAAAAAAGCTCATCATCACTGAAGTCACGGTTAGGCTCATGATGTCATCAAACTATTTTTGGTTGGTTGTATTGATTGAGTAACAGACGCTTAGCAGCAGAAATGACATACGGTGCATTTAACAATGGTTTTGTTTGTTTTATTCAGTGGACCTACTGGGCCTTCTGAAGTGGCGTTCCAACACCAGCCTTCTGCAACAGAACCTCCGACAGCTGATGAAGGTGGAAGGTGGTGAAGTTGTCAAGGTCAGTGGGCGATGGCTGCTTCTTTTGTCTGTCTGTTGTTGTTGTTGTTGTTGTTGTTGTTGTTGTTGTTTTCAGGTGGAGGTGCAGAGGTGTTGTGCTGCCACAACTGGAGCAAAAACTAATGATCTTAACTCACTTTTTTAATGGACTCTATGACCTTCATTGTGTTGTCTTTATTCATTTCAGCAAAAACAAGTATATCTCTCAACAGCTGGGGACAAACAATGCAGTCACGCTCAGTCTTTCTCGATCCTGGAAATTTGCAGCTACTGCACATAATTTCACTTTATATTAGTTTTATTTTTTTTTACCATAAATTTGTAGAGTCAGTGAGTAGAAGGCACATATTATCACTTGCAGACTTCAGACGGGAAATGGATGACCTGCTGTTGGTGCTCAGCATGGGGCAGATGAATAAATCACTTTCCTGAGGAAGTTTTCTGCTGAGTGGTTGGGGGCCCGGAAGATTTCGTCCCATCCGAGGAAGTCTTTCACCTGGCAGTTTCGATCCTATCAGATAAATGTGTCAGTCACAGTTGGACTGGTTCATTAAACCACAGGGGTGTGATTGTTATCACTGCAATATTAGCAGTGTGTTGCTCTGATGTGCTCCAAGGCTGCCTAAATGTGCAAGTAGGGGGACATTTTTCTGTTTGACATTTTAATACAATTCATCAGTACCGCTGTGTATTGTGTATTAAATGAATAATATGCACGAAAATGTTTCCAGTAGATTTTAACCCTGCTGTGACCCAGTCAGTGAGCAAACAGGTGGCTCCTCCCACATCCCTCTCACACAGCCTCTTGTAATAGAGCTGTGCGTTAAACTCCACGCCGGCAACTTCTGTTTGTCAATGAGATCATGATGAATGTCATCTATCCTGAGATGAGAGCTCAGGTACCGCATGGAACGGTGGCTCTGTTTCCGACACTTTCACGTTGGTTCGGAATCGGCTGAGTAAATGGAGCATGTTTCCCCACAGAGCAATATATTGTTAGTGTTTTTAGCTGCTGACAGGGAAGTTATTACCATCTACATACTTCTATGGCTCATGATAACAGCAACAAAGGGTGAGTAATTGCTGATATGTCACATTAATGGAGCCCTTTACATTTGCATATGGGTTCAATTCAATAGTCATATATTGGGACTATTGAAAATCTAATGTGTTTGCTATATCTTATTAACATACTTTAAATTCCTCTGTATGTCTAGTATATGTGGAGAAATTGACAAATCTGACTTTGACTTGTATACAGAAGGAGAATTGGAGAAAGTCTGAGATCAGTATCAGTTATTATTGCAGTTACCGTGCTGGCGGAGCAATGAGGGATTGGGTGCCTTGCTCAGTGGCACCCCAGCCCTCCAGTTACAAGCCCAGTTCCTTGGCTCTTTGCCATGGGCTGCATTTGGGAATAATGGGAGTGTATTTGTTTACTGAGTGCCATCCCTAGCTCCTGCTTCACCAAACTGTGCAATTCACTGACTGATACTTAGTTTGACAGTTCTCATGCACTTTGCGTGTCATATTTTATTCTGGAGTTGAGTTTCTGTGCCTGTTAACAAGGCAATGATTATCAAGTGTGCCATATTTTATGTTTGGCTCATCACGCCCTGCTGTGTTTCTGTCGTTCTAGTTTCTGCAAGACACTCTGGATGCTCTCTTCAACATCATGATGGAGAACTCAGACAGTGACACATTTGATACTTTGGTGTTCGATGCCTTGGTGAGTTGAGAAGCAGACGGTGTAACGCCACAGCATGATTTATACCAGCAGAGGTTCTTGTCAGTGGAAATACGTGTGCATTTAGACGTGTTTCATTCTCGGATGCAAATGTCAGTGCCGTCGGGTCTTTCACATGCTTTTCAAATGTCATCTATATGTCAACAATTTTGATTTCCTACTTAAGTCTCTCTTGCATTTACATGTCTTCTGTTCTAAGCTGGTGTTTGAAACTACACAGATAGTTTTCAAGTTTGTCTGTTTTGATTTTTTTTTTATGTTTTTAAATCCTGCAATTGTTCCAATTAACAGCGTCAATCTTTATAACACGAGTTTCAAACTGCAACAGAACAGAAGAACCACGTCTTCAGATGCAGTGTCACTGCAGTGCTTTTGAGATAACATTTCTATTTTAAGCGAAACGTATGCATATAGTTTGCAACTATTACGATTGCGTTGTCAAAACATTAAAATTGATGCCTCTGGCGAAATACTTTCTGGGTGCACTTGTGTTGTAGCCCACAAACGTTCCTGTTGTTTATAAGTAAGAGCCGGGCTTAACATTTACTGAGGGAAGTGCAGACCTACTGCATCTCGTATGGAATACTGCTGTATTGATCTGCATAAATTTGTGATATCAGGGCTGCAAGTTGTTTATCTGGCTTTAAAAGTCTTATTTTTCTTGGATATAGAACAGGGAAAAAGATGTGCCGAAAAGGCCGAAATAAACAAGCCTGTCGAATTTTTCATCAGATAACTTTGTCATGGTGTAAATCGAGTATTCGTTTCCAATGAGTTTATAAAGTATCAAGGAGGTTTTTTTTCCTGTAAAATGCTATTTCCTAACTGGGGGTACATATCTAAAAACAAAAGAGTTTCTCTTTCAGAGAAAGGAGGTAGTAATTGTGTTATGGGGTGTCCTATATTATCTGCTGGCTAGAGAATTGAGAGAAAATGGCCTTTTGCTCAAATGCAATCTTGTTTAATTTCCCCAATCTATTTCAGCATATTGAGTAACCATTTTTTCCCCCTCTTGCTCTCTGTTATGAGCCATGTGGTTTACATTTTAATGAAAAAGTCTCTGCTCTCTGACAGGTGTTCATAATTGGGCTTATAGCCGACAGAAAGTTCCAGCACTTTAACCCAGTCTTGGAGACCTACATCCGAAAGCATTTTAGCGCCACACTGGCTTACACGTGAGTAAATTGTCTCTTTAGATAAAATGAAGTAATTTAACAATGTGATAGTCACATTTGTCATTGTGTGATGTGTGTGTGATTGTAGGAAGTTGACCAAAGTCCTGAAGAACTACGTGGACCATGCTGAGAAGCTCACAGAGCAGCTGCTGAAGGCCATGAAGGCTCTGGAGTACATCTTCAAGTTCATCGTCCGCTCCAGAGTCCTCTTCAACCAGTGCGTCCTGATACACACACACTCACACACACCTATTCTTCTTCTTAGAACACTGCATTGACGTCCCTTCAATTGGACAGCCTAAAGAAACCATAACCAGTTAATGGCTATCCATAACTTTTAACCCTAACCACAATTCCAGTCTTAGCCCTAAACATTAACCTTGTCAGGACCAGTATGAGGCACAACCTCATTTCTGAGAATGTGGTTAATGTTTATGCCAGAAAAGGTCCTAAAAAGGATGTTAGAACACACAGAAACGGAGACACACGGACACGACATGCACATATTTCTTTGGAAGGATGTATTTATAATTGACTGTGAGGATGTTAAAAGGATGATAATGTTGTCGTGCCACAGAATGAAGCAGTTGGAGGCTGAGAGGGCTGATGTATGATCCTGGCCTAATTGACTGAGCTGAGTTTGATTGCTTTTCTGTCCGATGTCTAGAGGACTCTGCGTCCTTTACCTCACTTATCAGACCCCTGCGACATTGCTCTGTACTAGAGAGCTTCGTGTTCTTAGTGTGTGTGTGCGCGCTAAGTGGTTTTGCTGGATAAGGATTAATAGCCTCCAGCCTTAAAATGGACCTGTGTTTTGCAGTTCTTGAAACACTTTATTTGGGGTGTTGCCAGTATGAGATGTTGCTGATTCAGACACGGAGAGGTTGAAATTCTTCTGAGGCGTGAAGTTTAGTTTTGTGAGTGCATTTCTGACTAGAAGGTGCCAAGGCTGCATCAGCAGGTTTTTTTTAATTGTGGTCAGCGGGACATTTCTATGAAACGTTAGAGGGGACGCACTTTGTTCCTGTGACTGGAGACCGGTCTGGCTGTCCGGAGCTTACTCCCGACAGTGAGAAACAGCTATAAGTAACTGTTGGTGTGGGAGTTGTGAGATAGATGTCTCTAATTCACCTTCGGAATGTGACCCCACAAAACCCACCTCACTAGAAGAAAGCCGCTCAAATCTGACGCTGTGGAAGCAGTCTACACACGGCCCTGTGCTTCAGTGTGTGCTTACAGACGATATCATTTTCTCCCACAAATTCTTTTCTTTGTTTTTGTTTGGTCTTAGTGGTCGCTGTTAGACTTGCTTAATTACTCTGCTGCAAGCACAATGCATCTCATTTACAGTTAAAACTTGTTGATTGGCTCCGCAAGTGGGATAAACGCATTTCAATTTTTGGCAGGATTATGGATGATCTGCTTTGTGTTCCTTCCTGCACTCAGAAATTAGTGTTTTCTGCAATGGATGTGGGATCACTGGCTTTAAGTCGCCACAATTGCCGGGCAGCATTTACTCCACATAACCAAACTAGCAGAAGAGGTATATTTAATAGTAATCCCCAGGGAGATTAGAAAGTGAAGTCAGTGAACCCTTACGCAGCATTTGCTTTCTGCTCCTCCTATCATATTCCAGCAGGGTCATTAGCATAGATCATTAATTTTTCTGATTTTTGTTTCCACATGAAAGCCGGCAGGTGCTGAGGGGTCTTGTCATGTTGTTTAAAATGCTAATCTGACTGGCAGCAAGAGTGATGTCTGTAATTCTGGTCCAAGAGTATTTCCATTGATAACACACATGGGCCATTCTGTTGGCTGCTTTTAATGATTTAACAGGGAATCATCAAACTCTTGTCATTTCCATGGCATGAGGGGCTGTTTACACAGCGATGAAACAAACAACAGGCTTGTGATCATCTGCCAATGTAATTCTCCACTTCATCTCCTCCCAGGCTCTACGAAAACAAAGGAGAGGCTGACTTCGTGGAATCCTTGAGGAACCTTTTCACATCCTTTAATGAAATGATGAACAGTAATTCAGAAAACACTGGCATGGTGAAGGTAGGGTGATAATAACACGGCTGACCGCATGCTTTTACTAAGACTGTGCCAAGCAGTATCTGCTTTTTCCTGAATAGTAAATAGCTTCTGCTGTGTGAAGAGTAAATAAATCTGCTGTGATTTGCTTTGGATGACGCACTCTGTAATTGGAGATACATGCGTCCTTCTAGATATAGACTCAAGGCCCGTACATACTGCGCAGAAACAGAGAAACCTGTTTGTTTTCTCAAGGTGACAAGAACAAAGTTACAAAAGACACCACACGAGAAAAAAAGTTCTATGTGTCAAGAACGAGCTACGAGAAAAGAATGAGGTCATTCTTTTCTCGCAGACCTGGGAGCGAGAGCACATTTCTCTGTTGTCGCGGAGTATGTAGAGACCTTAATATAGCAGCTTTTAACACCGACACATCAAAAGTCCCTTTTGCTCAATGATGCTCTTTATGTCCTTTATGCTTCTTCCCTTGACCTTTGTCACATCTCTCTTCATATTTCCCTCCTCTCATTTACTTCCCATGTGACCTTAGTCATACAAATGATGTTCCTTAAAGGTGACATCGAATGCTTGTATCACACATATATGTTAGTTATGGAGGTCTACTTACATATATTAACTTGTTTTCATGATTAAAAACCTCCTAATCGCTGCAAACGAGCCGATCAAAATATCTCCTCACTGACGCTCTCGTCAGCCGCGCTGTTTCAGACCAAACAGTTGCTGTGATTGGCCAGCCAACGAGAGCTTTACAACTGTCCTGTGATTGGCCAGGTACCTGGAAGTGACGTAATAGATAGGCCAGCTCTCAGATACACAGCTCCCCCTCTGGCACGGTGGATGCTCTGCATCTCAGCAGCTACAACAAGACTAGTTCTTCTTCTTCTTCTGCGGTTGAATGTACGCAACCGGATGTGCCCGGACTAGTGCCCGCACCGGGAGGCGCTACGGTGGTGAGGATTTCAAATTAAGGAAGTGCCGATCCGCTTCGCAGAGCCCAGGAAAACAATACAACACTATTTTCTCAGCAGTGGCTGAACTGTTTGTTCTGAAACTTTAGGGTTTCATAAACAAGGTAATGACGCAGATACACACACAAACGCAGCGTTAATTGGAGCTTCCGGTCTATGTCACCTTCAATTGGAAGAATGAAAGGAATATTTCCGCAATCTTGGAAATATGGTTGTTTGCTTTCTTGCCCAGATTTGGATGAGGAGATCAACACAGCAGACATGTTTGATAAATAGTATGTTTATATAATATGTTAATATAATATGTTAGCCAGCAACCTAGCACCTCTGTAGCTCCCTCATTAACACTTTGTGTCTCGTTTATTTACTCACAACAGAGTGTTACACTGATGTGTACAAACTTAAAAACGCACCTTTTTCACAAAGGTTTTTTGTTAGTTGAGTCATTTTGTGGTCTTTTCTCTATAACTCTTCTTTAAGTGGCCAAAGGTGCTGTACAAGTCAATGTGTATTATTGTAAGGGTTGGAAACTAAATGAATGAATGACTTAAGGATATGTACGTATTATGTGGGTATCTGTTTCTACCTTTGGATAAAGCTACTCTACTGTTTTACAGTACTGTTTCCATTCTTGATGCCAAGCTAAGCCTTAGCGCCGTGCATTATTCACTGTACAAACATGGGCATAGTTTTGATCCTCTCATCTAACTCTCACCTTGAAAGCAAATACATCTCCTACTATTCATTTAGGATTGGGCCGTCATACTTTTAAACTTTAGATTAAATTGTATCTGCAGTGGCTGAGAATCAAAGGTTTAAGTCAGACACTTAATATGTGTCCTGTGCTGGTGTTTGTGTGTACGGGGGAGGGCAAAATAGAGTTGGGAGGAGTTGAGTGAATCAGAGCTCTACACTCTACAACTGGCTTTGATTCAGCACAAAACAAAATTGTAATGACGTTACTGAACAGTTGGGGGTTTATCACTGCTAATACTGTGGCAGTAGTGACAAATAAATGAAAGATTGGGTGCTATTTCTTCCACTTGGAGCTGTGAGAGCACAGGTGCTTCCTCATCCTCTTCTTCCTCAAACATGCTTGAGACATTGTGAGCGTGCCACTCGCGTTATTTGTCCTCACTACAATCCAAATCCTTCAGCGCTAGCTCCTGCTCCCATCTGTTGCCCCCAGAATTTGCTCTTCTTATCTCTGAAAAGATGCAAATGTGAGCGATGGTATAAATGATATTGTGTAATTCTATACTGCGATTGACAATATATTGGTATAATTTACAAACAAGTCTTGGTAACATTACACATGTTAAAAACAACAGTTTGACAAATTGTGGACTACATTCCACTATTTGTCTGTGCACCCTGATTATCTGGTGTGTCACAGAAAACATTTGTTGAGGGTCCTGATGGCAACATGTGCTTGTTATTGATCTGATCTGTTAATGTGTTGAGGCTTTTGTTGTGCCGCCCTCAGGTTTATCTCCCGTTCCACACATTGTCTGTTTGTCCTCTATCAATTTCTCATGTTTGTCTGTGCTTGTATTTGTGTGTTTGTGTTTTTCCCCTCTCTCCTTTTCACTCTGACCTTGACTGTCCTGTGGTGTGGGGCTCCTCTGGCCTTCTGCTCTTTAGCTGCTCTTTAAGGTATTTATCTCACTGTCTTCCTCGAGTGAGTTGAGTTTTGCATTCAACTGTCCTTGACACCAAACTCTTGTAACTTAAGCAGTTTTACTCATTTTGTGCTGATACACACATACACACACACCTATGCCTTTAAAAGATAACATTATCACAGGGTTCATGCACCTTCTTGCACCTACAGTAGATCCATGTGCACGCTCAACCATAGGAGAAGCTCAGGAGTCAATTAGGAGTCAGTTGCTGTGTAATTGGGTGAGATATTTAATGTCAGTAAATTAAAAACTGATCTTGAGGAACGGGCATGAAGGCGAGAAACGCTGTTTTTTTCCCAAGTCCACCCATGTGAAAGCACAGTGACAGGTGAAAGCTAATGAGCAGTCCCATCATATTTTGCGTCTGAATACTGGGGAACATCTGCACCAACCCCCATGCATTTAAAAGGAATCTTTGATAAATGCATGCACAGAAACACAACCCTTCTGACTTCAGGTGACTGAGAGGTTCACGTAAGAGCAGGCGACGCGACACAGCAACACACCTCCACTGAGATTTGACACTTCACACAATACAGCCTTTTCACACAACGGGAACTTTGTTTTTGCTTAGAACAGACGGAGTAAACGCTCTTTAATGGGTAAACACAAGGAGTTGGCTTTTCATCAGAAAGTGCCAGATTTGCATTACGAATCAAAGTCAAACAGCGTCTTTGAAATGCATGTTCCACTCTCCCTAACTCCCTCTGACTATGGTACAGGGGTGGTGTGGAAGTTGTTGAGCTAGGCATACTAAAATATCTAATAAGATGAAAGAAGATTAAAGCAGGGAGTTTATTTGGAGGTCACAGCTACGTCTTTTTTCTTGGAAAATCAAAGCAAAACATACAGTTTAACTCAACGTCTTCTTCATCTATGCTGGTGCACGCACATAGGTTTTATCTTCTGAAGTCTCTCATTGAAACATTGATAATTACCTGTCACAAAGTGTATTTCCACTAATAAACAACAAACAATCACATACAGTAGGATTGTTGCAGGTTAATGAGAATGATTGTCACTGCTGCCACTTTCCACAGATGTACCCCAACCCTCTCTGGTCGGTGTTGAGCAGCAGTCGTTGTAGACTCGGTTAATAACTCCCGTTTTTATTGGTCGTCTCTGTAATCAGACACCGGTTGCAAGCACTTAATGACTTAATTATAGTACTGATAGGCAAATGTAGATCCTCTTTGACGATTAAGTCTATCAGAGTTTCATTAAAAGTGCTCTATTTTTTTGTGTCCCAGTTTATTTAGCAGCAGTGTCAACAGCATTCTCTGCCCTCAAGTAGATCGAATGAAATTAATGAAGACGCCCAGAGGAGGAGACTCTACAGGATTTAAGCTTTAGTAGCAGTTTTGAGACTTGATCTGATTAGTCCGTAGCTACTAATGAAGCTACTCATAGTTTTAAACAAACACAGCAGATTGACACGCCATATGTGTTGTTCATTAGAAATATCCTGTCATCAGCCGTTTAACTGCTTTCGTGAGTTTAACAGAAGACGGACAATGAATGAGCTCAATTAAGCCGCTAAACACACTTTACTGCACACAATGCAACAACACTCATTTCCCACCTTTCAGTGGTATTACATAATACGATTACCTAAGAATCAATTACTTCATGAGCTAATTGAGTAAGGAATTCATCTTTTTATGGATGCTGTCTTTTTTTTCTTTGCTAAAGGGTGCTGCACTGAAATACATTCCAACCATCGTCAACGATGTCAAGCTGGTCTTCGATCCCAAAGAACTAAGGTAACTTCTTGTGACGCAGCACATATTCTCACACTTTATTGTTCCCTGTGTAAACAGTTACATAATCTGGAAGATCCCGCCTACTTCTCCATGAGCTAATTGTCTACAGAGGAGTCACGGCATATACAGCTGGAAGTGTCCCTGAATGCTTTCATTAGTGTGGAAAACTTATTTAAATAATACTCTCTGTATATAATATTTTGACTCAATCATCAACAAAAGTAGAATACCAGAGACTTCACTGGTGTCCCAATTCAGGGGTTGCATTCTCATGAGATGTGGCCTTCATGTACCTTGAAGGCAGAACCAAAGTGAGACAGTCTGGTGGTCTCTGCTCTTGTTTGTTCGTGTTATATTAACAGCATTGTCCACCCTTGCTCTTGCACCCTAAGCCAATTTCTGCCGCCTGCATAGTTATACATATATTTCCTAAAGCTACTTCTCTTCCCTGCCTGTGGTTTTTGCTGCTGTATTCTTTTTGCAAAGTCATCATCAGTGGTATGAAATAAATCTAGGTATTGGTTTCCCTGACAAGAATGTACCCACAGGGTCCTTCACTGCTTCAAAAAAAAAAAGAGAAACATTTGTTGGCTGCATTTAAAGAAGCCTTTGAAACGGGACAGTCTAATCACTCAGCTCTAATGTGATCTGATGTCAAATGAAGCCTCCAAATGATGCGGCCGTTTAATTAGGACAGAGGCCAATATCAAGATGCATGCTGTATGTTCCGATGGTTTTAAGAGGCTCACCATTTTATTAAGACTCTTAAAGGGGAAAGAAGACACGTAATGTTGGTTTGTCACCTGACACCCTTACTTTCAGAGGGGAGTGTTACTCTCAAAACAACTGAATAGAAAATGCACACATTATTCTCAAATGTTCATTGAGTGTGAATAAAATGTGCAATTTAATTGCTTTGCAGAGTGTAAATTTAGTTTAGACAATATCATAATTGGATATTGTGCCTCTGGTAAGACTAAGAATCATTGTTTATGCCTTTGTCTGGCTCCCTACCTTCTGGATTGTTGTATCCAATAACTCAGCATTCACTAGCTGTAGTGTGCTGAGCGCTGGTTAAAGAGGCTCTGGTTGCCTTGGAGACCGACTGAATGCTTTACTCAAGTGTCCATTTCAGTCCCCATCATCTATAGCCTGATGTTCTGTAGCTCTTTAATCTATACTTTACTGTGGAGCTACGAAAAACAAAACAGAACATACATTTAAATAATCCTCATAACCATTACCCAACAAGTCGGTTTTCCAAACCATTCTTGAGGCGATGTGATTGACTTCATCCCATCTGAAGGCTTTTTTTTATCCTTTTTATTTATTAAGACATTTTGTCTGAACTCGAGTTCGCTTGTGTAACAAATCTGCTCATAATGAGTCTTGAAATCATTTTCTTCATGTTCAGGTCGAACATTTTATCCTACGTAAATAGTTTGTTCAGCCCAATATATTCCTACGACAGTCTGACGTTTGTTTGTTGAAATAGAATTCTTACCATCATTTAATTACCAAATTAATTTAAGAAAATCAATTTCTGTTACCCCCGTTGTTTAACAATTTAACAAAATCTTCCTCAGAAACCCTTTGGACACTGGGACGTATTTAAATTGCAGCACAAGACGTGCTAATACATGTGGCTATTGCCGAGGCTTTGAAATGTGCATATTTGCAAGCACTCTCCATTTGCTAATGTCCAGCCCCCGTGGGCAGCTGCCATTTCCACAGCAGCGTTCCAGCCACACAAGACCACCAATTTTTGCGTCTGGGCTCTACTATCACAGGAGGAGAGGGCGGCGTCCTCTCTGAGGTGTGAGAAGACAGCTTTTCAACTCACCCATTCTCACCCTCATTTCTCTGTTCTGCTCTGAACAGAGAAATGTGACGGATTTAGTTTTGCCCCTAAATTTAATTCAGCATTTGGAGAGGAGATTCTTCTCAGTGTGAACTCTGGCACAGTTATTTTAATCAAGTAATGAAATTATAACTTTCGATATTTTTTGTTAATAATATAATTAATATTATGACTTCAGGTAATTGTGACTGCTTTATGCTTTTTTCGGTTTTGTTAAGGGGGGGATGTGATTTATCATCTCCTTAATGCTGAGTTTTGTTTCCAAGAAATCTTTGGATTTTAAATGTTCTGTTCTGATATCTGAAGGTACTTAAATCTTGCTGGATATTTGTCTCACATTTCAGGCCCCATGGAATGGCCCTCATCAGCAGATGATATAATTTCATTATAATGGATAATCTATATGACCACTGAGCAAATTTAAAATGTAATATATTCTCTGTGGATGTTTTCTGGCGACTACTCTCCTCTACTAGAGTTAGAGGTAGCATAATCTACCTGACGAGAAGCTAGTGTCAGAGAGCATCCAAAGCCTGTTTCTCTGGGTCAGTTGACAAATCCTAAATTTCTCATGCTGTATTTTTGTCTCCAACTCCAGCTTTAATATCTGACAAGTTCTCGTGTGGTTTGTAGAGCCTTTAATTGTGTTCTGGATGATTGCTCAGGGGTTGCAGTCGGACACAGTCAACTAATCCAGGATGCCTGATGAGTTTGACCTTTTTCTCTTTATTGTTCTCTCTCTCCGTCTCCATAGCAAGCTTTTCACAGAGTTCATCTTAAAGGTTCCTCTGGGTCGTCTGGTGAAGCAGAAGCTCGACTGTCTGATTGACATTGTCCACAGTGATCTCTTTACGCATCATGGTGAGAGCACGCAGACACACACACACACAGGGTTTGTGCACCCATTCTTCTCAGGACACTGCACTGACTTTCATTCATTTGGACTGCTTAAACAATGCGATATCCTAGCCTTAACCTAAGCCCTTAACCAGTTCTTCAGAAATGAGGTTGTGCCTCATTAGAATCAGGTTTTGTTTGGACCACTGGCCCTGGGAAAGTCAGTGTTTATGCCAGGAAAGGCCCAAAGTGGTAGCAAATACAAGTACACACAAACACTAACTGTAGTCACTGTTCTTTGCCATATGCACCTTCACTCACAGTGAATATAGGCAATCACACGCACCACCTGCTTCCCCTAGGCAGCCCAGCGTGAGCCCACAATAAAGGTCACTGGTGAGGTGTTGTGGAAAACCCTCTTGTTATCTGAGAGACGAAAGCTTCCCCACAGCTAGAATCCCCTGGCCTGGTCTGTATAAGAATATCAGTATTCCGATCTACTCAGTGAGTTTAAGTCTGTTACCGCCTTACTATTACTTTCTTCTGTAAACAACTTTTCCTTAAATGTGTGTGTTTTTTCCTTTCTTTGTCTCACACATTTGTAACGCTTTGTGGGCCACATACACACATGGTATGTTTTTCGCCATGTTGCAGTAATGTTAAATATGAAGTGCAGGGATGGCGATTAGGAACTCTACCTGAGTTCCAACAGCCATGCTGGCCTGCAGCAATCTGCAGCCAAGGCCCTGCTGCAGTGACAGTCCAGGGCCAAGCATTTTGCAGGAGGCAGCAGTCTCCTGATGCCATGTGAGTCGAGATACGGACACACTCACACTCCTGTTGTGGTCAATTAAATGCAACATTTCTAACCCAGTAAAACAGCAGTTAACCGTTATTTACCCCAAAGCAAAGTAAGGGCCATGGACAACAATTATCCACTTGCATAGTTGCTCTGTACCCACCAATAGCAGATGTTCAGTTCACCATAAATGGGCAAAAAAATATGATGAAATTAAAATTGTATATAGAGTGATGAACACGCACACAAGCCGGGTGCAGGAGCATTGGGCAGCACTTATCTACGCCCAGTGAGCAATGGGGCATTGGATACCTTGCTCAGGGGCACCACAGCCCTCCGGTTACAAGCCCAATTCCTTTCCTCTTGACCGTGGGCTGCTTATGATCTAGTGCCTTTATAGCCTAGGAAAATACAGTACAACTATGTGATTGCTGTTTGGCAACTTAGTTGAGTATCCACTGAAGGACAATGCTCAGTGTGTGGTCCTTTGGTCATTACTATTGATCTGTTTATGTAACTGTATGTTGCCTGTGAGTGGCTTACTAATCAGCAGCAGAACTTGTTGCTGTCATGTGGGTGTGGAAGGGCCCCACTGCGCAGTTGTGAACATCTCTTGTAGTCTTTGAAGTAAATATTTGTTTTCAAACTGTTGGAAACCAGTGATGGAGATGGCTTAAAGATAAAATTGACAATGATTTGTTCCCCCCCGCTGCTGGAAACATGTGTTTGCATCATGAGACAGGGGTTTTAAATGAGATAGTCAGTCGTTTTTATGCACAAGGTCATAGGACACATTAGGCCTCATCACATCTTCTTAAATTTAGTTCCTGAGAAAGATCTTAATAGGCTCGTCACTCAAAAACTCTCACTCAAAACTAGCTTGGAAAACCAGGGAGAAAAAAAGTGCGGTGCGTCTTGTGTGTTGAACTGAGCTGGGCACAAAAGCTGGTGATCATATGAAAACAATGGGAGAAGATGGGTTTAATTACGCTCCTGTCTTCGCTGTATTTTTAAATAAGGAAGCGGGAAAAGCCCATCAAAAGTGCGGCCCAGTAAGGCCCGCCTCTTGGTTGACTCTGATTGGCTCTCTAAACCTCTGTGCCTGTCACTGAAAAGCACAAAAACACTTTTTTCTGTTGTAAACCACTGGAAAATCATGTTGTGCACAATAAGAGTGCACAGCAAATTTGCGGTAACATAGCAAAGCAATGATTTTTCTGTCATTGAAGAATGATGACATGTTTTTAATCCACAGAATAGTGTAATGGTGTATACACCGTATGTGCTCTGAGAATCCAAGTATCCATATATCAGTTGTTCTTATTTAGCATAGCTCAATCCCCAATCGCCATAAAAGGTTATGATATATATACTTAAAGGCTTGAAGCAAATAATTATCCAGAAAGAGGAATATTTCTTGTCAACCCTCAGTTTAGAATTTCTTCTTCATCAACATTCATTGAAGGTGCTCACTGATGTATGCATGTTCATTCCTGGAGGCTACACAGTGATTAACATAGTGGCCGTTTCTGTGCGATAGCATGTCCTAAAATACTATTTTTTTTTAGTCCCCCAATGGGCTTATTCCTATTCTCAATGACAACTTCAGAGAATATGATGATATCCCTTCCACCATGGGTTCTCGCTCTATAAATTGTAGTTTAAAAAGCCACTCCTTGACTTTCTTTGGCCCTGCATGCACAATTCTCTGCTGCAGTAGTGAAAGCCTAATGAACTCGGGTTCTGTTTTTGTTTTTCATTTTGGAAGCACAACGCCGTGTCACCTTCAGTGTTGATGATATGAAAGGAGCGAGTGGGACGGTGATGCATAAATCACTTGCAAATGGGCTCACTGGAAGAGAACAAATATGTCAGCTGCTCTCCTGGTCTGTGTTAAAGGGCAAAATCACTGGAGCATTCCAAGATCTGCACTGGAAGTTTGGGGAGAGGACTCGTGGCCAAGCTTGATAGTTCCCGTCTGCTTGGCCCACTCCCACCCTTGCAACTAGTGTGTGTGAGTGAAAGATTGTCCGTACAAAATATTTGTGCTCGTATGTCTCAGTCAAATCTAAGACCCCATGAGTCCCGACAAGGTCGGTGTTTACACACTTGTAAAAACATACATTTTCCGTTTTAAGCTCGATCTAGTTTTTGTGCTCTGTTGCACAACGCCAATGTCATGGTTGTGTCTTTGTGTCAGGGTGAGCTAACCTGTGACAGGACTTTTAATATTCATGCCATTTCTTGTCGAGTGTTTGCCAGTGAAAGCTTTACTGTGTATATCCATGTAGAGCAGCTTTCCCACTTCTCACCGTATTGCAGTCAGACACAGAAAGATGCTCAAAACTGAAGTAGTTTCATCGCTAAAGGCAGACACAGGGACTAGTGAAATACCTTCAAGATCATCAGATAGATTAAGATAAATCCTAATTCGTTTCAGCAAGTTTTTTTGTTTTTTTTTAATCAAGTACTGTCAATGAGAAGAGCTAAAGAACAATAGTTTTGGTCCTCACAGTAGAATATTCTTGACTCTGATGAGCTCTGGTCTTAAGGTATCTATAAACAAAGAGATTGTAATGCAGTGACAAACACTCATTGCAATAATCTCGCCAATATAAAATGCAACACAAGGATAACTATAATAATGCATTTTATTTATAAGCGCCTCTCCAACACTCAAGGACATTTTACAATAACAAACCACAATAAAAACACACACACAGTAAACAGATAAAGGAGTTAAATTACAGAGCGTAGGCTATTTTGTAGCTGGATTTGATTTCATGTGGAACCTCTATTTAGTTGAGCTCCTCTAATTATTTTCACATTGGGAATATTAAAGGTTATTCAAAAGGAGGTTTGCAGCTATGCAAGCGTTGCTCGATGATAATAACAGTGTAATTGCTTCACTCATGTATGCATCAGTGAATCAGATTTTACTGTAGTCTTTATTTGTTTGATTGTTCATTGTTGCATAATACATTCATTAGCTTTTCATTATATGGCCTCATCGTTTTCTCAGCGTAGCGCTCTGGCTTCAACAGTTGATTGCAGTTTCTGTTGAAAGTGAAATCAGAGGCAGCTTTTGAAGAAATTCAGCTGTTGTATGTTTGAGAGGAAAGTATTGACTTTCACTTTCCCCATCTGTTTTCAAGAAATCATTCCTTCCTGCTCAGCTTCACATGTAGTTCCTCAACAAAAGGGTTGGAGGACTGATTCATATGCAACATCCCGGAATGTTGTTTGTCATTCAGCCTTGAACAGTGTTGTCAATCGGTCGAACTTTGTGTGTGTGTGTTTTATTGAGCTAATTAAAGCTGTAACTATCTGTGGAGCCAAGACATTTTATTGATTTTTGAATTGAAATCTGTTGGCTGACCATTTATAGCCACAGCATCTCTCCACCTTGTCATTACAGCAGTTGTTATTTGATGAGCACTGCTCTCCCTGTAGTCTGCTGCAGAACTGGTGATACTCTCACTCAGCGACTTGTTCTCGTTCTGACAGGCCCGTATTCTACAATAAATGGGTTTATTTGTTGTGTGAACAACAACCAAAAAAACTCTTACTCCTCCATCCTCTAATTGAATCATCCAAACTGCACAAGTGCCATGAAGACATTGAATCATAGATTTATAAAGAAAATATGGTCATTTTTATGCCTTAGGTTTAGCTTTGATGAGGATACTTCTCATGTATAGTATATTTCCTCCATGTCCAATTGACAACCAAATGGAATTACATGGAAACATACCTTTAGATATTTTCGTCAACATTCGCGGAACATCTGCACATCTTGAAGAATAAATGAAACGTTGTGATTATATTCATTTAATGAATTGAAAATGTTCACGTTTTGTAGATTTTCACACCAGTACAGCTACATGTTTTGATTAAGGTGTCTTGTGTCAGGTCACATGGTTTGTTAACACAATCTTTTCCTCCCTAATATTACAAGGAAGTTGTGCTTTGTCTCTGTTGTCAACTGTTCCTAGGGACTTTTGGAGCCATTGTCCCAGTCATTTTTATAAATATGTTCATTATGTACATTGCTTTAATGTAATCCTCTGAGCTGTGAGGAAGCCATTAAGAAGATGCATGCTTCCAGATCCACACTGTGTCAAGAACATATGCTGCGCTGCCTTGTGCAATCTATCATCTGCTCCTTGTGTTGAACGCCATTGTAAACGTGTGTATTTGCCGTGGTCCCCACAGATTGTCGCGAGATCCTCCTGCCGCTGATGACAGAGCAGCTGAAGTTCCACCTGGAGAAGCGGGAGGAGCTGAAGGCTTGCTGCCAGCTGCTCAGTGACATCCTGGAGGTGCTCTACCGGAAGGATGTGGTGAGGGACACAGCTCTCCTTTTGCTTCTCTCTGGGATAAACAGTAACAGGGGAATAGTCACACCGTGAGGGAAAGACACATTTTGACTGAGGCTATTTAACTAAACCGTGACTAAACACTGTGCTGTTAGTTTGGATGCTCCACATGTCCCATAAGGGGCAGATTTTCAAGCCATTTTTCATTTCCAGTTATCTGTTGCTCAAGGCAGCTCGAAATCATTTTCAGCAACAGTAAGGTGGTAACGATCTCTGCCTCACCCCTTCATGTTTTAGACACAGGAAAGCTTAAAGATCTAATGTGTAACATTTAGGAGGCCTCATTGGCAGAAATAGAATATTTGACCATGACTATGTTTGTATAAGTGTACAGAATAATTGCTTTTTAATAAAAAGTAGTTTGGTTTTTGTAGCCTTAAAATAAGCCTTTAGACGAGGGCCTTGGTTTATGGAGGTTGCCATCTTGTGCCGCCATGTTTCTACAGCAGCCTGAAGAGATGAACCAACCAGACTTTGTGCTTTGCATTTTGAAGATGGTGCTTGCTATGCAAATGAAGAACCATTGTTTTATATTATGTGAAGGCCACCTTGTTCCCTGACATGCTTATAGAAGGCCAGGGTGAGCAGAGGAGACTTGCGTACGTCTGTGTTACTAATTCTGACACGCTGGACCTGGATAAGTCAAATTTTTACACCTATTCAGTTAATCAATTTTTATTTCAAACAATTCATTCATTTTTTTTATCATCTCAGAAATTTTTATTATCCACGCCCTTAAGGGGTTGTGTGTAAGAACTACCTAACACACTGTTCTCAATCCCAAAATTATCAATTTACAGTTGCACACAACAGAGAAAATGAGCAAACAAGAAAAGATGAGAACAAGTGTAAATTGATTACCAGAATTGGATCCGCGTTGTGTAGATCAATTGCTGGAATCTTTTATGTTGTGAGTCTCTTGATGTCCTCTCTGAGGATCTGTCAGACTCTCCTCACCATTGATCACTGCCTGGCCTCATATACTTCACTCTCAGTGATCACACACCTCTCCCATGTGCAGTGGCATCAACTCTTCATGTCTGTCTCTCATGTTGCTGCCTTATATATGCCTGATATAGAAGAATATACTGTGCTTGTGTCCATTAGAGGTTTTGAGTCATCAAACAACCATGTTGGGGAAAAAAGATGTCATTGTATATTTTTCCCTTAAATACTTATTTCTTGGTGCACTGGTTTTGCATACAGCCCTCTACATCATACGGGTTTCCATGGAAAGATATGCGTCACCCTGGCTGCCCTCAAAGGCAATATCTAAAACTCCCTCCTCAGATAGTTTATCCCCCTCAGCACTGGCTCTCTCAGTGTGATAGTATGCATGCCTGTGTCTGTGTGCAGGCTTGTGTGCAAGGTTTCGTTAACTTCAGAAAGAAGTGCGTAAATTATTGAAAGTGTAGGTTGAGAGTTCTGTTTGCTTAGAATATCTCCCCTCTCAGACACATGGAGGGAGTAGAAACCAGCGAAGAAGCAGTGTTCTTAGTATTACTGTCTTCCTCTTGTCAATTATCCAAAATGCAGTCTTTTTTTTTTTTTACAATTCACTATTTTTAGTTTGATATCTCAAAAAGCATTTAAAAAAATGTATTAGACATCGTTTTTTTAGCTAACATAGATGATATACCTATTTGTGCAGATGATTAATTATGCAATCTACCTAAATCACTATCAGTTTTTGCTAGGCCATGGTTTCAAGGTTCAGTGTTGATCCACTAGCTTTTGAAGGAAAAGTAGCTTCTTCTTTTTTTTTTATCTTAGCACAGGCAGTAAAATTGTAATTGGAAAAACTCACTCACTTCTTTTTCCTGCAATGCAACATTGTGTGCCAGAGGCCATGAGAAAATAGTCATGTCTGCTCCATCAAATGTTTACTGTTGTACAAATATTTGTTTTTGCAGGATTTGGGGTTTTCCTTTGACAACCGTGAATCATTAGATGATACTCGGTACCGGTCCGATACTGGTCAAAATTACTGCATCGAATATTGGACAGATAAAAATATACAATCCGATACAAATCAAAAATTCTATCTATTGCATGCTTTGCTATTTATATTATTATTTATATGTGTCACATATTTGGAGAATTTGGTCTTTGAAATAGCTACAAATGTGTTTTCATAGTTTTAGAGGTCTATTGATATCAGTATCTGCAGATACTCAAGTTTGTGATATCTTTATATGAAACAGTGGTATCCTTCCACCCCTAGAATTATCATAGCTATCTTTCTTTCCCTATGTTTATAGGTTGATGTGTGTATTTGGTTTTTGTTTTTGCAGGGTCCAACCCAGTGGCATGTGCAGATCATCATGGAGAAGCTGCTGAGGACAGTTAACAGGACGGTTATTTCAATGGGCCGTGATTCCCCTCACATCGTAAGTCTTAACTATTCGTCGTACATGTTTCTACATCTGCTTTTTTTGCCCAACTTTTTCATGCACAAACGTTACAAACTTACACACTTTTTATATGCACACATACTCACACTCTAGAGGTCTAGTTACCTGTATGAGCCTAACTCTCACCACCTCACTCACTGCAACTTTAAATCCAAACCAAAGCTTTCATTAAAGAAAGAGTCTGCATCGACAGAATGCACTCAACCTCAAACAACCTCAGTCAAACTGGGTCTTTGATCTCTGCTCCTATCTTCCTCCAGTTATTTTTGTGTCAGTCTGTGTTTGTAGTGCCTTTTCCCATCTCTTGATTCTTTCATTTTTCTGTGTTTACTCATTTATGCGTTGGGAGATTTCTGATATTCTGTGCTGCAATCAAATCCCCCTCTCTCTCTCCCATGCATTTTTACTGCCATTAGCATCCCTCTCCTAATCACACTCACTCAAGCAGGTTAGCAATTAATGCACTTATCAGTCATCTCTGTACGTACGCCGGCTGCCTTTCATCCATTTTCATGAGTGTCACGTATAGCAGCTTCAGCATCCTTTGACTTTGGAGTGCATCGTGTCACCATCTGTATCCAGTTGAGCTGCATGTATCATGTGATGCAACTTTTAAAGAGAGGAATGAACATATGCAGGTTTTATTAATGTTTTTACGATAAGGAAGGATCTTCCTCTAAGGGCATTTTCAGGGCACATTTAAATATAGCAACGAAAGAGTGATTCTCTCTGAATTTCAATTATGTAAAGGGGAAAAAACCGAGCTGTGGAAATACTGACTTCTGTTATTGACTGGTTGATATATTATTATTATCTTATCTTATTATATTTATTCTCCCATGTCAGGTTACTTTTCATAATGGTTTTGGCTGGTGTATTTTGCATTTATCACCCATCACTGAGTCCCATCAGGTGGTGATTTAATAAAGCCAGCTCGGTTCCCAGTAACGCTAATCATCTCATGTTTGGTTTCATGTGTGCATGTACGTTAATTAACAATGCACCCGTGCATTGTCCTGTGTTCTGTTTTATTCCGTCCTTCATTCTCATTTTTTCACTTGCTTGGGCTATTGTGTAAAAGTATTGC
The DNA here is from genome assembly GCF_958295425.1 of Solea solea. Lineage (NCBI taxonomy): Eukaryota > Metazoa > Chordata > Actinopteri > Pleuronectiformes > Soleidae > Solea > Solea solea. The sequence continues at coordinate 12,016,979 of NC_081154.1, read as the reverse complement.
AGCAATGCACCAAGCTAATCACATCGATGGGAAGCCTCCCATTCTATATTGTTCAAAAACAGTGTGTTGTCCATGCTATGGCCCTCAATGGTCTGTGGGATCACAAATTCTTAGCAGCATGCAGGCGTCCATGTGCATTGTTGTGGACATGGGTGGATACTGAATAATGTATAGCTAATTCCGCTGTAAATTGAGCGGAGAGTGAGACCTCCCCTTTTTAAATATTAGAATAAAGACTCATTTCTCAGCTTGCTCTCTACCTCCAGCTATTGCGGTCTTTTGTCATGCCAGAGATTTAAATTTTGCCGTTCTTCTTTTTCTTGTTGAGTTCAGAGAGTTGAGCGTTTGAGTGCAGCTCATAAGCAGCTTCACCCTCCACTATTTTCCCCTCTGTCACCTTTCACTGCATTCGGGTTGTTTTGATCATGCATGTCAGATATGGAACTCTCAGTCACTTGGTGTAAAAAAGCTATCGAAACTCATGATGTCAGAACACATTATTCTCCTTTCCACTTAATTATGTTAAGTGCATCCGTTTCTGCCTCCCTACCTGTGGTGTAGGTGAAAAAGCGTTTCCTGCTTCCAGCAGTGGCTGCTGACTGGAGCTACAGCAGAGCAGCTGCCTCTCTGGTTAATGAAACCGCCCTGCCTATGACTTTCATTGGCCCTACATTGCACAGTATATATGTGCCGCAGCCCTCTACTGTGCTTCCTATAGTGTATGCAGCCGGCCTTTATTGTCCCCACTGACCTCTGCCTTTTGTAAGCTGCCGTCTCTGGAGCTAGAAACCCACTGCACTTTGACCACCTTGACATTTCTAAGTGCCTGTGTTATTAAACATTGGGTCCAGTGTCCTTATAAACCTTGGGAATTAGAGGTCACATCAAAACCTTGTCCTTTTTTTTCTAAGCAGTGTGGCTCTTTTACTAAAATGCTATATACATTATAGCATTTGGAGCAGAAGCTGCATTAGAAGCAAGTCCCCACATCATAATTTAATGATCAATAAGGTTGGAGTGAATTTTTAAAAGCTATGAGACCCAGATAGTGCTGCTTAAAGTGTTGTAGCTTTCTAATCGGAGGCCTGTGGTTGGTGCCTCTGGGTACTGCCGCATACTCTGCAGGCAGATCGTCCACTTCTGCTCATACAACCCCGCTGCCAACCACTGAGCTTGTTCTTCTGAGTGGCAGCGTGTTTAGATTTAGATTTATGCATTAACGTTCTACTCTGCCTGCTGCCTCTCTCTCTTCCTCGCTCTGTTTTCCCTTTCTCCTGATGATGCTGAATACTGATGAGAATTGCTCCAGTAACAACTTGGGGGCTTCGGTTTAGTTATGCGATGTCACCGCAGTGCTACTCCTGTTAGTGTCGACTACGCAGCACCGTTGGACATTGCAGCAGGCCGTTTATTGATATTCATGTCCACCCTCACCCAGGTGGAGAGGAGTCCTTATGAATACATTTCCACCAGTGAAATCACCAAGTTCTACCTCTGTGCCCTTGAAAGATTATTACCTCTGCTAGTGTTTCGGGCGCTGGATCAGTCCCGTAGAAACATGCACAGGAGGCTGCATTTAGAAAAATCCAAATGTTACTGACCTTTGAACATTTAGTTATACAGTGTTAGCAAACACTTACATGTCAAAGTTGTAGATGTGATGTACCTTAAAGTCCTGTAGAAAAATTGCACACACTAACGGCTAGTTCTACCTCAATGGTGATGAAGCAACACATTGTACGTTTGACTTAACGAACTGAGGATACCTTCGTCCTTCACAATGCAGAAGGATTGGAGTGGAAAGCTGCAGTGAACATGAAATTCTGTGCTTTTGATAGACAGTGTGGAGCTGACCGGCTGTCGAGGCTGAAGCGCTTCATTTGTTGCATGCTCATACGCTGAATACAGTGTACTGCCACCTCAATTAAATCTAATCAGACCACAATCCTCTCCTGTGCCTCCCTCTATCACTAACCCTCTTTATCTTTCCATCTTAATATTTGATTCAATTCGAGCTATTTCTCTTGCCTCTGTATCTCTGCAACTCTCCACCTCTCTCTCCCGTTGTTCAGAGAACTGCAGAGCTCTTACAGAAAAGAAGCATAGTGAGATATGCCACTGCATTATAATGCTTCAAACATTCACTTATCCCTCACTGATGCACCTCTCCTCTCTCCTGGGCTGAAACTTTTGACAGTGTCCTCTGGGGTTTATTGACCCTGCAACAGCTCATGCTGGATGTGTGCTCACTGTCAACAATGTGCAAGAACTGCCAGGGCTTGCATGGCGATGCTCACCTTCACATCACAGTGGACTGTAGTTAAGGGGTGTGTGAGTGTGCAGCAACATATTTGCACCCTGGGGCTACGTTCATACTACTATGTTTTCATTGAAAACTGGCATTTTCAAAACAGTCTGCGTTCAGTAAAGTAAAAGGAGTTTTATTTTGAGATAGATGACGGGGTGAAACTGAAACTGAAATTAGGTCTTAACAGCGTTTTTTGTTCACAACTGATTGATTGTCGAGTCGCAGCTGATAAGAACCAACCACTGAGTAAAAGCGGTTAACGGCGTCATTGTTTCCAAAGGTCTCAATTTCGGGTGTTTTCAAATGAAAATGGATCGAGCAACTTTTAAACTGCCCCCAAAAACTCAGTTTGTCGTGTGAAGGACACATATATCCAAAGCAGAATGTATTTTGTTTTACAAAACAAAACACAGCATGGGAGTCCCAGTAGTGTGCTTTAAAAAGCCAGGATACAGCAGGATAGTCCTGTGGACATGGGTGAGAGAATGAGGACAGTGCTGCCCTCGAGCAGCTTTGGCTCCTGGAGCTTCAGCATTGGTGTGAGGATGACTCTGCGTCCCTGGGGCATCTACTCATAGCTTTGTCCGCAGTTTACCTCGTGCTCTCACCTCATGGCTAGTCTGAGCTATCGCCAGGCTGGTGCACACACCCGTGTATGGACACACATGAAAAAGATCCTCGATGGCTAAATTGAGGATTATAAGAGAGCTGTGCTTTTAGTGCAAGCGTAAGCTTTGGATCAGATGCAGGTTACTTTTCCCTTGGTTGTATTCTGCTCTTGTGTTGCGGCACCCTGCTACATAAAAGAGATGCAGGGCTGATTGTATGTGCATTTCAAAGCAGGGTCTCCAATTTGTTTTCACATGGTTGGTTCCCCCAAATGACAAAGCTTGTTTACCTTATCCCTGGTTGAATAGTTGAGGTTTTGTTTTTCCCAGGGTTTGCGATATCGGTTTCTGAGGTTTTCTCTGCAACGGCTCTTTCAAATTACACTCAGTCCACCTCATGCTCTGTGAGTTCTGTAGATGTCAGTTTTTATTTTTCATATTTTGCATATTAAATCTCTTTATTTATTTATTTTTTGTTAAAAAAAACCCCAGTATAAAATACACAGTATTGCACATAATAAATCAATTGCACTTCTTTAAGGTACAGATAAACATCTACGTCTCTCTTGATGCTACAGTGTAACTACTGAAAGAAACTGACCTGGCAGGTACAGGAGTGGAGTGGAGCGGAGCATGAATTACACGAAGCCAACAGAAAGCAGCATGTTGGAGTTTGTGAAGGTCAAACTAGTGATACCAGTAGTTTAGGTATTGTTGTGACAGTAGATAAAGATGTCTTTTTTTATGCCCTTGAAACCACTTTGGCAAATTTCCTTTCTTTTGGGGCAGTGTTCTTGGCTTGAAGAGTGACTTCGGTTTTATTTTCCTCAGGCACACTTAACTTAATATTGTTGTCTGTCAGATATTGGCTGTTCTCTCACTCATTAAAACCCCATTATATTCTACACCTTGTATATTTATTTGTTACTGTGAATGGCATTAACCCTGTATGACGTTACTACGCGATTTCTTTACTTTACAGTCAAATAGATGGGAAGCAGTTAGCAGTACATTGTAATAATATAATAATAATAATAAAGAGAAGAGGGGACAAAAGAAAATGAACATTTTTGCGATTTTCTTTATAAAGTGTTTCTTGAAAAGCTAGAAAATATCCTGCAAAATCTCTGATTGTTATAAAAAAGCATGCAAGGCTACATGCCCGCCACCCTGCACTTTAGTAGCCCTGGTTGTGTTAAGTGGCACATTCACTCTTTCTGGCTTGATGTCAGAAGCTATCATAGTAGCTGATGCAGGATACTGCAGTAACGCAATCACAGCAATCATTTACTCTTTCCGTGTGCTGAGAACCAATCGAGAGATAGATAAAGTTATTTCTGTGCGCTGAAGCCATGAAGTTTAGATATATGGATTCCCTCTTTTCTTGTAGGGGAAGTGGGTTTTAGTGACCATATGCTCGGTGAAGTTAATAATGAAAAGGAAAATAAGAAAACTAAATTCAATGATGTACCTTCTGTGCACTGTAGTTTTTGAAATGCACAATCCCCATCACCTCAGCTCAAATAAATATATTCACTTAACCTTAAAGTGAGTGTGTGTTTAGATATATATTTATATAGAAAAAAAGTACATTGACGTCTAACTTTGCAAATGTTATTAAGAAAATAAGTCTTATTTATTCATTCTTTACTTCAAAGTCATTGAGGAGACTCCTTAGCGATGGATAGAAAGTTGATCGTTATACTCCAATAAACGCTCTGGGTTCTTTGTCCTATAGGTCTCTTCTTTAGACGTTATGAAAGTCTGTCACTGATGATCTATGAGTAAATACTCAAAATAGTTATTTTCAATTATTCTGGAGAAAAATGTATCCTGAACAGTGTTCATTGTGCTTATGCTGTTGTTGTAGATTCCCAGACTGTTGTGGTTGAACTGTTGGAACTCGCAGCCTCTCCTGGAGGCTGGGAAGAAAGACAAAAAAGTCCCAACGGATGAATAGAAACGTGACAGTCTCTGAACCAATAGTGTAGAAGAAGACCCCGTGGACGTCGGCTAGAAAAATATATGCAAATAGACAGATGGAAATCAGATTCACTTCTCACCGTGCTGATCTCTAAATATGTTGCTCTGGTGTAATTTCACACCCTGTTTAAAGAAATTTGTTAAAAATAACTCTGAATCCATTTTTGGTTAGCATGAGATTTTTTGAATTTTCCAAGGAATCCACACTTGCACCCAGTTACACATCCTGTCGTCATTGAGAACGGCTTCATGTAGCAGTGGAGCTTTCTGTTTGTACTTGTTAATAGGTCTACAAAAAAAAAGCCAAGGACGTGTGATAAAAGAGGAGACAGAAGATAAATCAAACAAATATGCGAAACCAGATAGATGACTTAATCCTGTGGATTGGTAGCAGGGGAATAGATGGTCCTATATTTTCACAGGAACCAAAGTTTCCAGCGAGCATGTTTCTTGGAGTCAGCTTTGGACTTTCGCTTCGGAGTGGAGGTGAAGGCCTCCTGGGGGTAAGGCAGGGAGGCAAAATGGACATCCTCGGTCGGGCAGAGCCTCTTCATCAGTGGCTGCAGTTTGTCCTCCTGCTGTTTGAAGTCCAGCTCCACACTACACCAAAGAAACAGACGGAAACAATATGTTTATATGATATTAGGAAAAACAAGACCAGATGGTCTTGTTAGTTGTGCTCATTTTCCATCCATCCACCCACCCATCCGTCTTCTACCACTTTATCCTCCACATGAGGGTCACTCATTCCAATCCCAGCTGACATAGGGTTACATGTTAATCAAAGAGTGGAGCTACTACTGCATGTGTGCAACAGTTATCCCAGAAATAATAGCTGTAGCCGGTACACAAAAGAATTGCAGATACTGATTTTATGATCCGTCATAATTATATTTTTAGGTTGATGAATTGTACTCGACATGCTAACAACTAGCTGCATGCTAAACTGTTAACCCCTAATTGGCAAAATTCCTCCTTGCGTAGGTGGACACACTTCATTCAATAAGTCGTTTCCCCATTAGTGTTTGAGTACTGGGACAAGGACACTGGTCCAAATCAAAAAACAGCTGAATTGGGCTATAACTGTAGCTTGACTTGCATGGTAACCTACAGAGAGACACACACTCAGTTAAATCACTAACAGCAGTGTGCAGGCACTGGTACGGTCTACATTTTGTTGTATTGCAATAGAGACTCTGCATGTTTTCCCCAGTTTTCCACTGCTCGTGTTAATTCTCTGTTTGTGTCTGCCATTAATGAACAGCAGACACTATTTTCATGAATTACGTTCTAGCCCACAAAGAAATAATCAGCCATGCCAGTGTCAGTAGGAGTTTTATTGTAAAACACTAACAGAAATGATGAGAATGAGTGCAATAACCATTCGTCTTATGCACAGCAATGGGTTGAATAAATGCTGTGTGAATTATAGTGAGTTTATCACATTGTGTTGTTAAAGTACCACTTATTCCATGTTTTGCCTCCTTAGTTTTTATTCTTCACCTGAATATTTCATGAATACCGGCTTCTATACGATTCATTTTTCGACATCACTCAGGTTTCCTTCACCTTCATGCCTTTTCTAATCTTGGCATGTGTTGAGTGCTACATTTCCCCTCTAACCATATTACATGTCTACTCAGTGTTCGATTCTCACTTGACCCCTGAACATCTGTCACGGCGCTGCTCAGCTTGTCAAACTGACCTACATTTCATGCTTACTTCGTCCTTATTTCCGAGTCAAATTTCCTGATTTATTCCGTTTTTGCTTGCATCTGGCTGCCCACTTTGGCAGTTGCTGCTGCGTTTTGTTTTAGTCATTTGCATTGTTATTGTAATTCTCAACGTGAGAGGGTGTTTTTCTCCCCAGTAAGGAGTCTCTAACCACTGGAGAAGATCACATGATTTGCCTGGGTATTTGATGAGAGCCTTTTTAGGATGTTAGTGTGTATCTGAGGCCTTTGATCTCTTCACAATGTTTCAACATCAGCAAAGGTACTACAAAGCAGAGAGATTAAGTTTTTGATTTTTTTTTGCACATACACAGCCACGCTGAGTCTTCCCCTCGCAGTGTGCTCTACCTTTCCCCAGGGAGCTAGGGGATTTATCTGGACCAGCCATCATTGTAATCCCACGCCCGCGCACATCTGACTACTAGGTGCTGCTGAGTGAAACTCAGATTACAGCCTCTGCTGTGGTTAAGAGTGGAGAACTTTAATCTGCTAAAGCTTTCTCCAGCCACCAACTGGATTTGGGTGTGTGGGCATTTTTACAGACAGACTTACATAATGGCATCAGGATCCACCTCATGAATCCTGCAGTTTGTCTATTTAGATGCTGTCTTTTAGCGCTGTGAGAGATTATGTAGTGTCAAGGTGAGCGAGGCAGGCGGCTGCCTGTTCTGATGGAAATGCAAAGCATCTGTGAATATTATGTTCAAAGTCTATCTTGTTTTTGTTTTGTTTTGTTTTTTAATCTACATCAAATAGAAATCTATTAAAAAAAAGAGAAGCTGCTGGGAGTTGATGATGATTAGTATTCCAGGCAAGCTGTAAGCACAGATCATCCTGTCTGTTGCGTCTCAAGGCACAGCCAAATAATAGTCTCCCGAAGCTAAGACGGTCTCAAATAAAAATGTGACAGCTTTATGCAGTGACCGCTTTGGCATTGATTAGAATAGCAGACCTAAATGTGGCTGTTTGACGGTGACAGTGAAGTAAATGTTTGGTGCTGAAGCAGATGCTCAGCACTTTGCATTTGTTTGACTCAGGCCTTCAAATGAGGCCAAGAACACTGCAGCTTTTAGTCACAAGCTGTTAATTATGCTGTGAATCTACTTTGAAATGTGTGATGTCAGTCTTTATGTGCATGCATCGCAACATGGACACCTGACTTGACTGATTCCACTGAATGCGTATTGCGGCACGTTGCGTCTGTGTTGCACTGTTGCTGATGCGTGTGCTCTGTCTGTCAACAACCACCAGATAGGTTCACAGCTCCGTCCAGGAGAGCTGGATCCACAAGGAATCCCTGTCTTGTGCCTCAAAAACTCAAATTCAACAACTACATATGTACTGTAAACACAAAGAACCGACCAGAGAACGAGAAGGGAGCGGTATATGATGTAGTTAAGTCAAATACCATATGGTGTCAACACGGAGGCTTTTATTTTAAAGATAAACAGGACACTTTAATGTTGTATCAGTATTTGACTTCAGGTCACGCTCTTGCTAAATGCTGCTGAATTGAAGCGTTGTGTTTCGTCCTCTGTGCGTAAGCGATGGACTGCAGGAGGAACGATGCAGCTAGTACATGACGCAAACGTAGACGGTGGAAGCTGACACATTGACTTAAGTGGATGCGAATCACTTCCGATGCTGCGATGGATATGCGATGCATTCGCATTCAGTGGAATCCTGGGTTAAGCCTCTTGGGAATACAGGGACATAGACTGTATAAAAAAATACTGCATAGCTGCCAGACCGTCCAGTCTGTTTGAATGGAAGTTAATGGGAAAATTACCCTACTTCTCGCTTGATATGGAACTTCCTTATACATTTTCCTGAGGAGCTAATGGTCTCAGTTGATAGTTTCAATTCTTCTTGAATAGCACATTATGTCAATTTTGTCAATTAAGCATGGCACATTTGAATGGACACCTTGTATCCTGCCTTGCAGTTCTGTGAATTCCTGGTTGCAAACCCAAGTGGTAACCAATTGATGTCACTACCGGTTGCCACTTGGGTTTGGGTCCTATTTGTTCACAGTTGACCGAGTCAGCCAGACTGTGTGTAGCTCCATGTACAGTAAATGTTTTATTTCATATCTCAAACGTAAAGGGTTTTCAACATTTTCACTTCTCCTAGTGGGTGCCTGAACTTGGCATCATTTGGTACATTTTTGACTTAGTTTTTCCTTTTTGCGGTTTATGAGTGCTTATTCTTTCCAAAAGCACAGGTGGGCAAAAGGGACACCAGCAGTGCTCCATTCATCATATTTTTTATGTTTTCTACTTCTTTGATTCTTCTATCATTACATAATAAATAAAAAATAACAGAAACATGTCTGGGCTGCATTTAAAGATGATGGTCATGCACTGCTAGTCTTGTAGCTGACTGAAACCGATCAATTAATACATTGCTTGACACCTCGGGGCGAATTCGTATTTCTAAATCGTCAAATTTGTGAATAGGATTCTTCAGTGTGTTTGAAGCTGAAAAATGCTGCGACTAAAAAGGCAACAATGGATCATTTGCAATTCTGTTTCTCAGAGAAACTCTGCAGGCCTTGAACCAAATGTTCCAAACAAATCCCTTACACATGGAATGTCTGCAGTCTGCGGGACTCAGAATTACTTTTTATTGCATGGGCCAAGACATTTGTTCTGCTGAATGAAATATTTGCTTTGTCAACCCATAGAACCAGTAAACTAATTCATACCTTAATGACATATGCAGCTCTCCTTACTCTAACTTCTCAGAACTCTGGATCTAAAATTCAACAGCCAGGATTGTAGCATGTTACTATTTTGCCTTACACTGGTCGCCAGTTGAATTCATTTCAACATTTCAATTCTAAATTGTATTAGCTACACTACAGACAGCAGCTGGAGCCCTCTCTATAAAATCAGTCTGCTAATAACAATCACATTTTTTGAAGGATAATTTAGCTTTTTTTTGGTCAGATTTGACCTGAAAATAGTCTCAAAACAATTTCACATTCCTTCTAGAAACCTTCTGCTATAAACATACTTTTATCTTCAGCTGCTGTAAGGGTAGGTCACACTAAATACGTGACACTTTAACCAGTAGAAGCTGTCTTAAAAATAATGTGTTAGTTTGAAAAATCTACATGTATTTTATGGAATGCATTTCAGTAAAGTGATTGAGAAATAATTATACTGTACGGTCACTTTAGCATAAAACTAATCTAAAACAACACATCTAGTGGCAGCTTAATACTTCTTTTTTGATCATTACTCTTTTGGCCAGGCCCAAGAGAGCCAGGGAACTATTTGTGTGTACACAGCCTGCAGGCTCATGATGTATAATAAGGTTGTGACGTCCTCTGAAATCAAACTCAAGCTCACATATTAAACAGACTTCACTTGCTGCAAAATTAACAGGCTCTTGCACTTCAAATAATTTTAGGAAGGCGGCATCAAAGGATTCTGTGATCTATGACTGTGTTCGTCAGGGTGTAATGAATGTGCGCGGGTGTCATTGCTGGCTATTTCACTGTGTGCTATTTCACCCTTTTCAAAAAACAAAAAGGGAAAACTTCAATTAATGAAGTCTCTTGTTCAAAGAGTCTTGTAGGGGCGTCTTTGTGAAAATATATGCCATTTTGAGTGAGACGTAACTTACACACAGTGCGCAGCACTCGTGGTAAGGACACTCATAGACCTATTGCATCCCATAGCCCCTTACACTAAGCATCACAACCTAACCCTAACATAAAACCAATCCTAACCCTAGCATCAAGTCTTAACCCTGAAAAGGGCCATTTAATGGGTGACAGAATGTGAGAACCAGTAAAATTGTCCTTGCTTTCTAAAATGTCCTCACTCCCTATGGTTTATAAGTTTTTTGGTTCGTGCGCATGCACGCACACACAGATTTCCCCTGCCCTCCAGTGCAAGCTTGTAACACTGCAGCAACTGTGTTCCTTCTTTGCCACAGGTTATTGCCCTGCATGGACTCGCAGCCATTTAACCACATTAAAAAGCCTATTATTTTTATTGGTACAATCATTAAGCGCATTTTGAATTCATATTCTGAGATAATACTGCACAGTAAAAGGTGCATTGAGGTTCACAGTATTTGTGCAGCAGTCTCTACTTTGTCCAATTCTTGCCTTTAGGCTTGTGTGTGTGTGTGTGTGTGTGTGTTCCTCCAATAACAGTTTGCCTACTATAAATCTGCTTTTATTATTTAAATGTTTTATTTAACTCCCCATTTGTCTTATGTACAAGTTACTTATTATACATGACTGTGCACATGTAGCCCCCCCCCCCCCCAAACTTCACTTTGTGTCTAAGTTGCAGTGACAAGTATCATATATAGGTGAACAAATAAAGAAAGAAAACATGATCAATCACATAATGCATCTGCATTTGTTTACATCTGTCATGTTAAATCTGTAGTTTAATTGTAATAATCATCACATTGTATTTCATATATCTACTTAGTAAGACTTTACTTTCATTTTTGAATAGGTTGGAAATAAGCTGGAAATTACATTAGAACCAAGATGGTAATTTCTTAAAATTACCATCTTGGTTCTAATGTAATTTCCAGCTTGCTAATAACATTGTTAATAGTGTGGTAATTAGGAGATACGATCACACACTTAATTATACTGGTAACAGCCTGTTAATGAGAATTACTATGAACTATCATCACTGTCATACCTTCAATTATCATAATTTTATTTCCCTATTACATTATTTTTTACCATATTGTTACGATACTACACTACAAACATGATTATTGGGTTGCAAAGGTTTGTTATAAACGGTTATTACTTGTGGAAAGTTATTTTGCCTCGCACATGTTCCTTCTAGAGCCATGGAAAACTTTATCACACATGCATTAGTAGTCACCAAATCTACCTGTTTAATGTTTAAGAACTACACTGTGATGGCTGAGAGAAACGACAAAAGCTGAAAGGCTGTGCAGCACTATATCCCAAGGACTTGCCCAATTCACGAGAGTATCACACGAATCGCAGCTTTGCCACTCAGTAGATCCTGATCCTAAGTATATTTTGGTGGCTGTGACCAGAGATGAATCTGCATGCCTGGGATTAACAGTTCTATAAACGCTGTGAAGTTTTAATCTGTGCTCCTTTTTTCAAATGTTTCAACATGTTTATGCCACTTATCACACTTAACATACCTTGTCACATTTTGCTGTAAATCATTATTCAGCCCCAATTCTTAGTGCCCTTTCAAATTCACATGCTGCCCATCATACTGCTCTCATCACAGTGTTTAGAACTTAAAGTGGAATTCCCTTTAAATTTGGCCACCAGTCTCAATTACTGCAATCCAATCCTATGATTTTCCATTTTGTTCAAAACATTTCTCTACTTATCTTTGTAAGAGTTTGCCATTCAACATTCAAATATAGAGCCACTGTTTGAAAAATGCTGGAATTACCCTTTATTACAGCTCTATTGCAGTAGTCACACTAATCTTTTCTCACCCTCTCCTGAAAGTTTTCAGCATAACACGTATGAAGAACCTGGTGTGCTGCTGGTTTGAGTTTCTGTTACTTTGCGAATATATTCGCGCTGTTACCAAGAAACAACACTTTGGCGGGCAACTCTTACAAAGCCCAAGTAAAGTGGCACTGTGGCTTGAAAACTGCAAAGTAAGGGTGCTTAAATGTCACTGAAAAGACAAAAAAAGTGCATAACTTGCCCCATAATTTGGGATAAAGTAAAAAGATAATCATCTCATCTTTGTGAGATACTCTTTTAATGAAATGATTTATTCGTTTCTACTCAGTTATCATCAGCATCTCTTTATGCAACTCTCATGGGCTCTGCTGCAACGCTCCACATGATTTTTGATTTTATTATTCTTTTATAAAAGTCAAAAGTGAAGCGTTGTTGGCATCCTCCCCCAGCTGCCACTTTGCTCACCCTTACTAATTCTTGCTCTCTCTCTCTCTCTCTTCTATCATATCATATATTCCTGCCCTTCAAAATGTGTGTACAAATAAAGAGAGGAACTTGTCTTCTCTCAGCACTATGTCTTATATCTAGCTTCAGCGTCCTCATGGCCATACACTCCTCTCACTTTCCCCTTTATCACACTTTTTAAAACACCTGTGAGTCTTTATTATCACTTCTTCTCTTCTCCTTCCACTCTCCGTCTCCCTCTTTTCACATTCTCACCCGGCCGTCTTTTTTGTGCTCCATTATCTTCTTCTGGTGTTTGAATGTGCTCTTCCTGCCTGTCCATACTGTTCTCCATCACTGCCTGTCCGACAGAGAATCCCTCTTGTAACTATGGTAACCAGCGGGCCACCATGTTGGAAAACATCATTATGCTTTTTACAAAAAGAGATATCTTGCCCTGTGTGGCAGGACAGCTTTCCTCCTCAATAATTTCCATATGTTATAACGTAATGGAGTCTTTAGCGTGTGGCACGGCCTAATTGATTTTCATAGCCTCGCACAGTAGATTGGAGAGTTCTCCTTTTAAATACCCGTTCCTGTTTCGATTTTTCACTGTCTATTTGCACTGCAGAGATTTAAACACAGTTTTCAATGATCAGCCTTGTGTTTGAGTTAATGGTACGACATGCAAGCTAATGACAAAATTGAACCGACGGCAAATAACTCCAGTCCATTGTGAGCAAAAGCACCCAGTGGTGGGGACCTCCTCAATCGACGTCCTTAATCACAATGGCTTTAATCTATCTCCCTGTTTGATCAGCACATTAGCTCATATAAATTCAGTGCGAGGAAAATGAGATTACAGGGTTTCTGCGTCTTGAGGCATCATGGCTTAATGCCCGTGCTCCTGAAATAAGTGGAATGAAATGCAAATCCTCAGCTTTTCTGCATTCCTCTGTCTGTCTCATTTTCTCCCTTCCCTGCCTGTGTTTCATCTCTCGTGCTTATTTGCTGACTTCTTTCCTTATTTTCTTTTCTCCTCCATTCCTCCTCTGTCTACCTTTCTCAGTCACCAATATTACATCACCCGGCACAATGGAATGAATTGCAATAATCTTTTCATCCCTTTTCCTTCTATTCTGTTTCAATGTTGTGCACGTAATATCCGGTATTGAAATCCCCATATTCATTTCAAGACACCTGTAACTGTTAAGGGGGGAGATGACATATTCCAGACAAACAGTGAAATAGAGAGAAAGTAACTGAGGGAGGATAAAAGGCAGCCGATCAAGTACGGGGTGATTCAAAACCAAAAAAATTGCAAGCAGACGTGGACGAGAGGCTACAGAAGCTTCTGTATTCTTTTTGAAGTCCATGCCTGGAGAGTACAGCATCATATTGATCTGGTGCCGTTGTTATGCTGAGGATGGGCTCTGAGAACAAGATGATGCCATATACTCTTGGACAAATTGAATATGCGGAAGGGGACATGCCTGGCTCCTTAGTGGGCTGCATTAAAAATGATTTATGTACCTATATGTGTTCTCTCCAGCCCCAGGACCATCCTTTTCATAAATGCAGTTGAGTCAGGGGTTTTGTCCCAGACACACATTTCTGAACATATGGAGAAAAATCAAAAATTAAAAAGTACATTAAAAATAGATATTAAGGACGGCTACTCATCCCATGTATACTGCATGTTCCTTCATAGCACCGTTTTCTGCATTCATCCTCCCCCAGAGAGGTTGTTTTCATGGAGATCTAAGTAATTCGATTGTCATTTAATCCCCCTGCCTGTGTGAATACAACTGCTATATTTGATTCTGTGTCCTATCAACACAATTCACCATGCCGGGTGAGTCTCTTAAAGGAGAACTCAGGTCAATTTAACACATCTCAAACATGTCATTTAGGAATTTCTGCCCTTTCATCAAGGGGAAACCCTGCCAGGCGCCTGTGAGGTTTGTCAGAGAAGGAGCATTCTGTTTTCTACTGAGGTTCTGTTTTTCCTGCTCTTCCTCCGCAGACGAAGCATTTCAGTCGAGTGTTGGATTTCTAGGAAGAAAAATGTGAAGTTTTGATTTTAGCCCTCTTATGGCCGTCAAGATAATGAGGCTGCCTGGATTTATTTAGATTTTACGGCTGTAGAATTGTCAAAAAATGTTCTATGAGTGAGTGCTTCCAAGATAACTTTCAATATCTGGCAGTTATTCAACCGCTTTGGATTAAGCTGACATCACAAACGTGTGACGCTCTGGTGAATCTAGTCTGTGATTGGACGGTCGTTCCGTGGAAGTCCTGAGGTTCGACCGTAATGTTAAGTATATGGTGCAAAGCTCTATTTCTCTGCTTTCCGGTATCCATCCATCCGTCTTTTACCGCTTTATTTTCCACATGAGGGTCGCACGGGGTGCTGTGCCAATCTCAGCTGACATAGGGAGAAAGGTGTGGTCACACCCGCCTTTTGAATTTCCTAGATGTCACAAACGGTCTCGGAGTTACGGTAATGAGAAGTATGCACTTCACAGAAGGGTTCATTTTGACGCTGGTTGTCAGGATCAGCACCAACGAAGCGGCAAATCTGAAATAACTTAATTTACATATTCAATATTCAGTTGATATAAGTGTATTTTCAGTTTTGGAGAATTTAAATAAGAGACGTCTGACTACTCACTGATGTACAAGTGGCTCATATTGAAATGTCATTACAAAATATGAAACCTTGGAATAGAATTATATGAATAAAAGTGAAATGTGTCACTGCAGTTTGTGCTCACAGAGGCAGAGGGATGGTTAGCGAAGGCCATCTTAAGTCTGCACAGCAGGACAAGCACAGCTGGTTGTTACTCTGGCAGGTTGAGTGTTGATAGAGGATAGGCAAGCCAGAGGGAGCAAGGCCCTCTCCTCTGCAGGACCGAAGCACACAGAGCCAGCATTAAACAGGGTTGTAACTAATTTATGATTCAAGTCGAACTCCCAACTCAGCAGTCTGCCCTCATCCATCCTTTTAGCCTGCTCCCAGCCAAATGTCTCTTTAATTCCCCTAAGCCATTTTGTTACCGTTACGGTGTGTGTCACGTCACGTGCAGTAACTCTGCTCACCTCACTTCATCTTGTTGACACTGAATAGTTGTAAATGCTACCATTCTTATGTCCACCCTGTGGTCATGCAGGGGGCCTTGTAGCCATTTAAACTCAAGTACGTTCTTCACCTTAAACATCAGATGGAACAAAGCTGCGGGGCTGCACCTTCGTTTTTAGGAGTCAACTGAAGTTTCTCCACAGGCTTATCGGTTATTTAGAGCAGTAGATGTAGAAATGATTTAAAAGGCTCTTCACAGGGAAAATGGTGACTGGATGGAAGAGCAGTGCCCAGTAAAAAAAAAAAACAGTTTTATTGATTGCCTCTCACCCTCTTTATATCTTTTTCATGTTTCTCATTATTTTCATCCTCTGTTGGTTTTGACCGTAGCAATCATAGCTTTCGTACTGTATGTCAAAATAGAGAAAACAATTATATATGCATCCACACATGTACATGCAGAATGAGGTGTGCAGTTTCTCCTTGGGCCTGCAGACCGTTAGTCTTGTATCTGTGTATCACAGAGGACAGTTCCAGTCTGACAGAGGTGTCAAGACCGGCCTGACACCCCAACTATGAATGTTTGAGTGGATGCCACCCATTTTTTTAATTTTTGTTTTATAATCAATGTAAGGATTTCTAACCATGGTATCATTATGGTGCTGTTGATGGTAAATGTCTTTAGGTTACTCACGTAACCCCGGTTCTCTGATAACCGAGTGAGGTATCTCACTATGGGAAACGCCCTCTGCGTGACCGATCATGGAAGCTCCAATGACACCACGTCTGTCATATGACAGACCAATCAGCTCGAGATGCACGGGCCAGCTCGCCCCCCTTATAAGCGCCCTGCGCTCCGCACCCGCCATTCTCAAGCGTATTTCTTCCACCCCACCTATGCAAGTAGGGCAGTGTGTGTGAGATACCTCACTCGGTTATCAGAGAACCGGGGTTACGTGAGTAACCTAAAGTTCTCTTTCAAACCTCCCTCGGTATCTCACTATGGGAGATATAGCCCACTCCCGGATTTGCATGCTCCGAAGCCCTCAAAGCCGCGACCCGCAGTGGGTCGACACCCTAAACCCTCCCCATGGGCTAGCACGCAATCAACATGAACCCACACTCAGGACTGAATGAGCCAGAGAAGTCCTGGTCACATCCAGCCTGTAAAACCGAATGAACGTGTGTGGGGATGCCCAACTGGCAGCGGCACAAATATCCCTCACTGATACGCCCCTGAAAAGGGCCCATGAGGTGGCTATGCCCCTGGTGGAGTGGGCCCGAAGCCCATCCGGGGGCTGCAGCCCACGACTCTCGTGAGCCAGGATTATAGCCTGCACCACCCAGTGTGACAGGCGCTGGCGCGTCAGGGCCCTCCCCCTGTGAGAAGGAGCCCAGGACACGAAAAGCTGGTTGCTCTTTCTGAACCCTTTGGTCCTGTCCACGTAGATGCGTAAAGCTCTCACAGGACACAGAGCATTGAGCCGTTTTTCATCCTCTCCTGCAAACGGCGGTGGGTGAAAAGCGAGCAGCTCAAGTGTGGAACAGCTGTAGGCAGAATCACTAACCTTAGGCACAAATGCCGGGTTAGGACGTAGTATCACTTTCCCATAATCTGCGGAGATAATCTGTGCACGACTCATACATGAGTCGTGCACAGACAAAGCATGTAACTCACCGATCCTGCTAGCTGATGTCAAAGCCAGAAGCAGGATAGTTTTAAGGGAGAGTACCTTTAAATCAGCAAACTCTAACGGCTCGAAGGGCAACCCTGAGAGCGCCTCCAGAACCATGGGTAAATCCCATGACGGGACCAGAGGTTTACGCACGGGCCGCAGGCGGCGCGCACCCCGCATGAACCTCTTAATTAGAGGGTGCTGCCCGACAGGTGCACCTCCAAACCCCACATGACAAGCTGAAACAGCGGCCAAATAAACCTTAATGGTGGAAAAAGCTTTATCACCGTCCATTAAGTCCTGCAGGAAGCATAACACCTCTGGGACCGAGCACTGAAACGGAATAATCTGCTTAGCCTCACACCACCGTTCAAACACGCGCCATTTATTATCATATAATGATCGCGTGGATGGCGCCCTTGCGCATTGAATAGTCTCAATCACCCTAGATGGGAGACCAGACTCCTGTAAATTCACCCTCTCACGTGCCAAGCCCAGAGAGCCAGCCGTTCGGGGTGTGGATGAAAAATCTGCCCGCGCGCTTGTGACACCAAGTCCGCGCGTAACGGCAACGGCCATGGCTGGCTGTGGACGAGCTGCATCAGCTCCGCCATCCACGGTCTGCTGGGCCAGTAAGGAGCTATCAGGATTAGTGATAACTTCTGTTCCCTCACTCTGATCAGAATCGGAGTGATGAGGCCGAGCGGAGGAAACGCATACAGCAGCACGTTTGGCCACGGGTGCGCCAGTGCGTCCGCACCCAGCGGTGCGTCCCGGTCTCTTAACGAGAAAAACAGGGGACACTGTGCGTTTTCGTGCGATGCGAAGAGATCTACGGACGCTCGGCCGAACCTCTCCCATACCTGGTGGAGCACCTCGGGGTTCAGTCTCCACTCGCCATACAGGGGATTCCCTCTGGAGAGTAAATCCGCTCCGCTGTTCAGTACACCCGGCACGTGCGCCGCGCGTAACGACAACAGGTGTTCGCTGCCCCATAATATCAGACTCTGAGCCAGCCTGTGTAACTTCACAGAGCGCGTGCCTCCCTGTCTGTTTATGTAGGCTACGGCTGTTGTGTTGTCCGCTCTGACCAACACATGACACCTTCCCAGGAGAGGCAGAAAATGTTTGAGTGCCAGGAAAACAGCCAACAGCTCCAGGTAGTTTATATGTGCCTGGAGAAGCGTCGGGGGCCAGGTCCCGTTCACTGACCTCCCCTCGAAAACCGCTCCCCACCCCGTTAACGAGGCATCTGTCGTAACTGTTTTCCTCATCACTACGGCTCCCAGTGGGACGCCGGAAGTGAATATCCCCGGGTCTCTCCAGTAACGGAGAGCTAGGCAGCATTCCGGGGAAACCCTCACCATACGTCTGAGATGACGTCGTGCGTCCAGGCGCAGCGAGGTTACCCAGCGCTGAAAATCCCTCATTTTCAGCAGTCCCTGAGGGACGACAGAAATTGATGATGCCATCAGCCCTGACAGCCGAAGACAGTCTCGTAATGACACTGAATTTCCCCGCTGAAAGAGAGCCAAGTGACGGCGAAAATTTTCCGCCCGAACCTGAGACAGAAATACCCGAAATGAAACAGAGTTTATTTCGAGACCCAAATACTCGATATTCTGAGTGGGAGACAAAACACTCTTTGTTTGGTTTATACTGAAGCCTAGGCTGTTCAGCCTGACTATCAGTCTCTGCGTGTCCCTCCCCGCCTCCTCCCTGCTGGGAGCGCAAAGGAGAAAATCGTCCAGATAAGCAAACACTCTGAGGCCCGATGCTCGCACCGGGTTCAGAGCTGCTTCCACACATTTGCTGAAGACCCTCGGAGCTAACGACAGCCCGAAAGGCAGGGTCTGGTACTCGTAGGCTGCTCCCTTGAAAGCAAACCTGAGATATTTCCTGTGTGCTGGATATATGCTTATATGAAAATAAGCGTCCTGCAGATCCACAATAGTGAACCAATCGCCTGGTCTGATGGATCGGAACAGAACATTGTGTGTGAGCATTTTGAACTTGTATTTTCGGAGGTGTAGATTGAGGCAACGCAGATCCAGGATCGGACGTAGCGAACCGCCTTTCTTTGGGATGAGAAAATAACGGGAGTAAAAACCCTGATTTCTCTCCCCCTCCGGTACAATGCGAACCGCCCCTCGGCTTAATAGAAAAGATATTTCGCTCTCTAAAGCCTCCGCGGCTTCCCCAGAAGCTTCTGTCGTCAGCACCCCGTTAAAGCGAGGCGGCTTCATCGCAAACTGCAGCCTGTAACCCCTGACAACGGTTGTAAACACCCAGGGGTTGACTGCGCATGCGCGCCAAACCTCCGCTCTGACAGCGAGAGGACCAGGGGGCCTGAAGCTTAACGGACCAGTTGCGCCCTCTGGTGGCGACAGACTGTCCTGCACCTCTTGGTTTTTTGTTTTGTTTTGTTTTTGCTTCGCCCTCGGCTTTGTGAATAAGCCTGGATGCAACAGCGTGTTTATTAAAAAACCATGTGAAGTGCTTGGTGTGAACATAGCACGTTTTCCCTCTACCCTCTGAACTTGAATTTCTCTCCCCGAAATTGCGAAACCGCAACCGGCTGGACAAGGGCGGGACTCGACGTCTTTCACCTTGCCGCTGGCCATTGCCCCCTTAGAGGATGCGGTAGTCATACCTAACCTTGACGGTCAGTAAAGAAAAGAAACACCACGTCAGACCTCGACGGCTAACGAAGTGTACAAAAAACGCCTAGCTTTCTCAACGAAAGCAGCGAGAAACAAAAAACAGTGTAAAGTCCTGAATATAGAAATATTCACGCTCGGTGACTACCTTGACGGCGCGTCGGAAGAGCAGTTAAATGAATAATCTCAAACAGGACCTGAGGAGCTCGGTGATCTTCACAGTGGAAGAAAGCGAGAATGGCGGGTGCGGAGCGCAGGGCGCTTATAAGGGGGGCGAGCTGGCCCGTGCATCTCGAGCTGATTGGTCTGTCATATGACAGACGTGGTGTCATTGGAGCTTCCATGATCGGTCACGCAGAGGGCGTTTCCCATAGTGAGATACCGAGGGAGGTTTGAAAGAGAACTGACTGACTTCTGCTGTTACTGGATGATTTGCTATTCATGTTTCCAGAGGCTGGGCTGGGTTTGATTTGAAGTTCAGTGTGAATTATCCTGACTTCTATTGTGGATTTCATCTAAATGTGAAGATCCTTTTTTTAATGACCTGCGATATACTCACTTATTATATACAACAATACTAAAATGGTGACCATGGTAGAGATTATACCTGCTGTGAGCGTTTCAGTATCAAGAATTTTAACATTTAGCACAAAGCTAAAGCTTGTCTGTGATTTGTTTAGTCTCTTAGATCCTCAAACATGTTAGAATATGTAGCAGGACACAGTTCAGAGAAAATTCTCTTACCTGAGAAGCTGCAACCATTTTTAAAACTTAATAAGCTATTGGAACAGATGCAAGTTCTTCGGCTAATTTGTGTAACTGTTGTCAACTAATGTTGTAACTATTATTACACACACACACCCACACACACACATACTGTGCCTTTGTAAGGCGATGACTATATACTCAAGAAAACTAATGACTCCGGACTCACATCAGACTGGTTGCCTACTAATTGGGACTGAATTTGCAAGTATGCAGAGGCTCAGTTGGCTTGGCAACAGCACACAGTGATGATATTTCATGATGTCTGGACGGTAATGAATTTCACCTTTTGTTGCCCTATGCTCACCCACTTTGACAGAATGTATCCTCTACTTTTCAACCTTGTGCCCCTCAGTGAATATAAGGATATGAAGTGACAAAGGAGACTGAAAGAGATGTGTCGATTCAAAAAGAGAGAGCTTGTGATGTGTAAATGTCACAAATCTCCATGTGCTCATTAACAGTGTCC
Source organism: Solea solea (assembly GCF_958295425.1). Lineage (NCBI taxonomy): Eukaryota > Metazoa > Chordata > Actinopteri > Pleuronectiformes > Soleidae > Solea > Solea solea. The sequence goes on along the minus strand of NC_081154.1, from coordinate 11,995,799 downwards.
ACATTAATCTTGCATCCCCTGCCCTGCACTGCCTCTCTACCGGGCCTTTTTTTAACCAGCGCTTGCTTCCTTTAGAGAGGAGAGGACACGCTTGGATCGTGGTGTCTTTGAAGAGTAATGGTTACTAACCTGTAAATAATGCATGCGCTGTTCCGGCATGTGTCACAGTTGGCCGTGTCCTGTCCAGTTCGATAGGAGAGTCTGTGGGGGAGATAAGAGTCGTGAATGAGTAATCACAGGACTTGTTAAGCTGCTTCCTCACACCTTTTGTTCTCATCTTGTTTGTCATCCCTTGTTAGTGGGACCACAGTAAATGAGGGTGATGAGGAGACGCACTGCCCTCCTGTGTGGCCTGTGTGTGGCTGTCAGGGCAGAAAGAGCACATTGTCGACCATTAGCTGTGGTTGACTGATTGAAGGTCAGATAAGTCAAAGTGGTGCACATGAGAAGTTTCTTAGCCGCGCTGAAATTAAGTTTTCATTACGGGTTTTATACAGATTTTCCCATGACATCAAAATATCTAATTTTATATGAAATGCAAGAACAAAAGTCAAAAACAGACTTGGAAATAGCTTATTTAATATGGATTGCAATGTAAAACTCCAAGGTCTTTATCTTGAAATGAAATACAACTTGAAAAAGCAGAAAATCTCTTTTTGCTTCAACATTTGCTATTATTAATTTATGAGGAGAAATGTTGTTAAATATTTTTCCCTAAACTAATCAATGTCAACACCAAGGTTTCTGCTTGTTTGGTTCAGTTACATTGTTCTTATCAGTAACACCAGCTCCCTCGCCTTTCACAAACACCAATTTTTAATAACACTTTATGAATCCATTTTGTTCGGGACAACATTGTAAAGCATGAAGCATGAATTATCTTCACTGTGAACACGTTTTTGTAACCAAATATTGGTTTGGCGAGACTTGGAGACAGAGCTGGAAAGAATGTGCAGCAGGTTAGAGGGACTGAGGACAGAGATGGAAACGTACTAACAAGTGAAGAAGGATTTGTTTGATGATTTATTTGAGCTAAAGAATGATAAAAGTGAGAGAGGAGGACAGGTGGAGGGGAGACAGTGCCTCAGGTAGTGCAGAGGATTTGTAAGGAGGAAGTGAGGGCAGCGATGAAGAGGATGAAGAGTGCAAAGGCAGTTGGTCTGGATGACATACCGATGGTGGTATGGAGATGTCTAGGAGAAAAAGAAATGGACTTTTTGACCACATTGTAGTGGGTGATGTGCATCGCTGTAGCAATTACAGACGTGTAACGTTGATCAAACACACCATGAATACATGGTAAATAGTTGTTGAAGCTCGATTAAGGAAAGAAGTGAAGATCAGTGAGGAGCAGTATGGTCTCATGCCAAGAAAGTGTACCACATGACAGGGAGACAGGTGGTACAGTGAAGATGCAAAGAGTAGCGGTAGCAAGTGGATGAGTTTAAATATCTGGGGTCCAACCATTCAAAGCAATTGACAGTTCACTAAAGAGGTGAAGAAGAGAGTGCAGGCAGGGTGGAGTGGGTGGAGACGATTGTCACGGGTGATGTGTGAGAGAAGCAGAAGTTAAAGGGAAGATCTACAAAGCCAGCTATGATGTATGGATTGGAGACGGGGCCACTGTCTAAGAGACAGGAGGCGGAGCTGGAGGTGGCAGAGCTGAAGATTAGATTTTCGTTGGGAGTGACCAGGATGGACCGGAATAGAAATGACTACTTGTACTGAAAGCATATACAATTTGACACTTTTGTTTAGGGCAGCAGCTTTTTCAGTCAGTAATGTCAGTAATTTCACTGTGCTATTGATTCAACAGATTCACATTCAAACACATCAATACATTACATCATATGTGTCCCTATATTGTTCTGTCACCAGTTGACTCTGAGTTAAAATATTGTCATGAATCAACTTCCCATTATAGATCTGTTTCTCCTGGGGCAGCGTCAATGTGCTGGCTCTGAAGGGAACCCTTTGCTGACATGCTTCAAAGGCTCAATTGCTTCCTTATTGAATTAGAATGTGGCAATGTGCATATTGATTGACAGTAAGTGTTCCCCCTTATAATTAATGACATAACAAAAGATGCACTGTGGACTCACTTCACCGATGACATGGACATGACAGAAATCCTTTGTTGCTTGGTCTTTATGGTTATGGCCTGTTTTGCTGCATCAACACAAAGTAGTAAAACCAGTACAGATGTCAAGCTTTTTGTGGCTGGTTATTATTATCCTTCATCAACAACTCTCCTTCACAGTCAAGCGGCTTAATGGAGGAGACACAGAGCAGCTACCAGATACACCCACACTGCTAAGTTTTAATATTATACTGTGTTATTTCATAATTGTCTAATTGAATTAGTCGCTGCATGATTAATTTACCACTTCACTGACTTAATTGGCAGTTTTGGTTTTATTTGTCTGTATCTGATTTTGAGATGTTCTATTGTTGAAGGCAAAGGGTCTTTTCAGGCGATTTCCACAGCAGTGGAGTCACTCTTTTCCACAGAGATATGTTTCTGCCTCTGTTGACTTTAACAAATGAAATCCCATTCACTGTCATAGTGTTGTTGAAGGAGAAATAAAAGTGGCTAGATACCACAAAATATATATCGCTTTCTTGTTGTTTTGTAACAATAATACCATGCAAATATGTTAGTCGGACTAAAATCAAGCTTGTATTAGACGGACAGGAGACAGGAGTTCTGCATGTGCACCAACATTTCCTTCTCCGTCTTTGACCAGGAAACTCTTCCGGATCAAACGGCGACATCTTTCTTGGGACAACACAGCCGCCACAAGAGCGATATATGCTCGATCTATTTAATATCGTGATTTACATGTACAGCAGGTATGCAGCGCACAGAACCACAACATGACCCAACTCGCCGTTCGCTGTTTGTTTTTCTGTGACGTAATAAGGTCAACAGCAAAACTGATTGAATACATACTAGATTATAGAAAGATACAGCGCCATCTATGGAGGCAGACGTACACAGCCAATAAATAGATTTTCTCCTCCGCATGTATACTGGGACTCGCCAAGTCAGATTAATTTTTCACTTTGAGGTTCATGTGCAAACTTAAACGGAACGTTTCTGTCTCTTCTTTGCAGTGGCAGAGACATTTTCAATTCTCTCTCCGGGACTCTCTTCATGCTGCCCATAAGGTGCAGCACCAATAAAAATTAAACCACTATCATAAATTTTCCCTCCTTATCTACTCTTTCCTGTGCTCTGACAGTTACCTCAAATGTGCTGATATCAATATAGTTTAAAGCTGTAACAGGATGGGAATGGGATAGAATAGCATATAGTGCTGTGATATGAGACGGTCTGCACGCAGATGAGCTGAATGATTAGCAGGTACATGAGGGGAAACTGGTTCACAAGACTTGCCCTTTAGCCTGTTTCACACAAAAATGAGTGGGCATACAAAATGGAGGATGAAAAACAACACTACCCCCTGCCATAGAGACCAGTGACGATGTTACAGTAGTTGCTGTTTTGTATTTTTTATGTCCATCCCACTCTTAATTGATTGCTCAATTGATCACCAGCCAAACAATTGTAAAAAGTAAGGTTCATGACAAACATGTATGGCTAATGGCTCGATAGCAGCTATAGTAAGGGCTGAAAAAATGAGTATGCATGTATGGAAATGATGCTGGAATTTGCGTCACTGCCAGAAATGAAGCAGGCTGTGTGAAGCCAATAAAAACCTGCGCATTTCTTCAAAGCAATTTAAGTGAATGCCAGTTAAGCAAATTTACATTGATAAAAAAACAAAAAGAACATTTAAACCCTTGTTTAAACTGTTTTTTTAACCAATGGGAATGGGATAGTCTCTCTCTCTCTCTCTCACCCCCATGTTGATGTAGATTTTTCCCTTCCTATCCGTCATCCCTCTCCGCTTTTCTATCTCATCCACGTTAATGAGAGGAAATGAGAGAGCAGAGCTAATTTCAACAAGCCTCCCTGGGGAGAGGGAAGCCAAAATTGCTATTAACAGTATATTTATACACCCTCCCCCCTTTGTGCTACTAGTTGATCTTATCAAAGGTTGCTGTGTGGGTGGGAGTCCAAAGGCATCACAACATGCACACATGCCGTGTGAAAAGACAACTGAGAAACAAGTCCCCACAAGTGTGATTAATTGGGTGGGCTATGCCAACACTGTCTGATGATACAGCAAAATGATCCAACAGCTCTGAGTTGTTTGATGCAACCAATGACGTACGCGAGAACTGCAATGAAGCCTTCACACTGCGTTGCATGCCCTGCAAGGGCTGTGGTTGAGGGATGTGTGTATGTTTGTGTCACTGAATGTATGAAGTGTGGGAACATTAGGCAAGTCAATGTGCTCTATACTTCTTTTCCCCCCCAGCAACTTGCTGAGAGCTGCTCATATAATCTGGAATCTAATAACACCATAACCAAGGGAGGTATAGCCTCAGTCTCCTCGACACTCTCACGTATTTTCTTTCACACGCTTGAGTTTATCACTGTTTTTCTTTTGAATGGTCTACATTCTTGGAAAAGGGAGTTGAGGTTGTTTTCATTCTGGAAGACCTGCTCAGTAGCAACATAGACATGTTTTGTAACCTCCTCATCTTTGATAGGCGGCATGATATAATTAAAGATAAATTGTCAATACATACAATATCTAGATTGTTTGTTAAAAACCAACAAAAAAAACCAACAACTTTGTGGGTGCAAGTGTGCGGAAAACTTAAGCAAATATCCTGTCACGCAGTATTTTAAATTTATTCATAGACTATGGTGTAATGGTTTACCAAATGCAATAATAAAGCTTTGATTTGCAAATCAATTTTCTTTTTTTTTTTTACTAAACAAACTTTTAAAAGGATTTCATTATAAAATGTAGATTGCAGGGGTATCTCAACCAGATTTGGCTTCTCATGTGGATATGCATCAGACTCCACAAACTCACAAATCTAAAAACTAAGTAAACTGAAAACTGAGACTGCTGAAAAATGCTAATTTTTAAAGAAAAGGAATAAAAGAATTCGTTAGAGAAAAAATAATGAAAGGACGGGTCCAGGAATTCTTGGTAACACTTTAGATTAGGGAACACATATTCACCTTACCTTTATTAGTAATTATTAAGCACGTATTAATCAGGAAACATCTTAATTCCTGTCGTAATAGAGGTAGAATAAGACTATGTAGAATAACGTGTTAATACGTGCCTAATAATTACTAATAAAGGGCTAGTGTGCTATTTATGCATGTGAGTGAGCACCTAGTTAATAGTGAATATGTGTTTCCTAATCTAAAGTGTTACCAAGAATTCCTGGACCCGTCCTTTCATTATTTTTTTCTCTAACAGAAAAAGCTTCAAGCACAGCCAAATACACTGACCAGTGGTTCCATCTACTGTACTTTGTTGCTCTATTATTCATCTTTTGCACCATTTTTCCTTTCCCAAACATTTGTCTTCCTCCTAAAAAGGGGGAATTCACAGATCATTACAATGACCAGTCTCGAGCTGAAAAGTGAATTTCTTTTTTCTCTTTTTTTACCTTCTAACCTACTGAAATGTGTTTCATATGCGGCTCTGCTTTCTTTTCTTTCTGAGCACATTAGCCGTGGAATTTCCACTTGCGTCACAGCAGCGTGTCATGAAACCCTTTCAGTCCTTGAAAAATGAATGTCATATAACATAGGCAGTTATACATCAGAAGTAATTGCACTCACAATTCACCTATAGCCTGTGGGCACTTGTATTTGTTGTGTCAGTGACATTTATGTAAAGGGGGTATGAAGCTAATGTACTGTGACTAAAGCGGCATTAGAATTTTTGCTTGGCTTGCTGCAAATCCAACTTTGCGTTCTGGAAATATGCAAAGGAAGAGCGTGCTTTGTCGGGAGAAGTAGAGCTTCAGTTGGGCTCTGATGGAATGCAAAAAGGCATATGCTGCTCACTGACAAAAAAGGCTTCTGTAATTACTGTATGGAGGCACAGTGAGATTGTTTCTTTATGTTTGCGACCAGATGGCACCTCTATACATTAGTTACTCATTTTCATTTACAAACTCCACCTCCTCTCCTCCTGTATCCCTCCACCATCACCCCCACTCCACCTGCCACTTTAGACACATCTGATAAGCCAGATGTGTTTTGCGACTCTTGGGGTGGGGGGGGGATAGCTGTCCTTGCTGCACCATGTGTGCTTACTTTCTCCACTCAACACACGCTTTTATAGTGATAAAAAAGATTAAGGCTGCCGTGTGCAAGATTGAAAGAGGATAATTGCCTTTTTAGATGGTATAACATCAGACTGATGTAAGATCTGTTCTCTGATCAGTCATTTGTTAATAACAGCTTTACGTTTGTCAATTTCATATTGAGAATCGCTTTGGAACACAAATATTTTTACTTGTGTGCTCCTTTCTTATAAGCAATGTGTGTGTGCCATTCCCAACGGTGACACACTAGATTAGTATGATGTTGATGATATAGATTTTCCCAGCCTGTACCTCGCCACCAACAGATTGGGATCTGAGTGGCAAGCTCCAATAGTTCACTCAACAAATTGGCTGTTTTGTTTGCCTCATGCCTTTGGATAGACAATCCTCTATTTCAGATGGTGAGATTCTATCTCCAGCCCTTCTTGTATACACTCAGTATCTATTGGATGGTAAATGGCTTTTTCATAGGCCATGGCTTTTTAAAGGCTTTTTTAAAGGCCTTGAACTTGCTAGATAAACATTATTTTATTCAGCTGGATAAGGCAAATTGTTAAATGTCTAGTTTAGTCTTTCCATAAGTCAATGAAGGACGCATCACACGTTAGAATTCCCCTTCTCAGCATATTTGTAATTTAAGTGATACATTTAAGAAATGTGTTATATTTAGACATAATATGATCATGATGTGTCATCAGAGATCAAGGAAACTGGTTCAAATGAAATACTGGCTTTCACTGATTACCAGTCTATTCACAAAATAGATTTTCATTTGCAGGCCACAAACTTATTTCATGTTTTAATTTGGTGTTTGGTCCATAGCATGCGGCCGGTGTGGATAATTTTTCTCAGTGAAAAAAAAAAAGAAATTTCAGCCTACCCATCTACGCTCCCTCTCTTTCACTTTATCGTGGATATTTAACGTATATCATTTGCCTGTTTATGACATACAAATATTAATGAAATAAGACAATGGAATATTATTATATGGGCATGAGTTTGTGCACAAAGACTGGGTTACACTGTGTACAAGTGCAGCTTTTTATCTACATATTTTATGTACATCACCTTTAATTAATAAAGATTTTGAAATTAAGTTGCCATATTGAATCAATTATGGTAATATATGCCTGTATTAATTCTCATTATAGTAAATCGAAAAGAAACTCTCTGCTGATTCCATCTGCATCAAGTCATTTCATCACCCTTTCATAGTACAAAAACTCAGGTTTTCCATGGTTTTTTTCAACTGGTTTTCTTTCGTTTAAAAAAACATGTCTCATATATTCCAGTCCCTGGATAGTCATTACATTTCATATGACAGGTCATCCAACCACTTGGGCTGATTTGACTGAGGTGATTTGTCAAAATATGTTCTGTGGCAGCTTCATCTTATCTGAAAGGGAATCATCATAAAAGCCCAGTGTGCTGTTGTAATAGCACTGCAGGGCACATCCAAGTGAAAGACACATCCTCTCAGAGACATGCCACTGTCATCTCTTTCTGACACTCTTTGGGTGGTTCAGTCAAGGCTCCACTGAGCGACTGTCACACGTAGAAGCTCTTTCCAAAGATCTAGAAATAATGTGACACATCAAGAAGGTCCTTTTCCTGTTCCTGCTGAATCATGAAAGTGCTCTTTGTTTTTCGTTTTTTACCAATACAAACTGGGTACAGTTTAAATGCAAATTATTGTTATCAATAGTGGCCTTTCAGCCGCAATGTAACATCACTTATTTTTCTTTCTTTCGGCTTCTCCCGCTCAATGGGTCGCCACAGTGGATGATCCTCATATTTGATTTGGCAGCATTATTTGTTTTTTTAGTTGAATGGTGGTTGAATGGTGAGGTCATAACTTTTGACTGTGATTTCTTTAATGCACTATAGTGAGAGAAAATCAGTACATCCCTGACATAAACCACTGGCTGTAAGAAGACAATAAGATATCTTACCCCTCTCTGTGGGCCTCCCCCTTCTCCAATTCCTGGATGACCCCGAGAAGCACCTTGATGGTCTCTTGGCTGGAGCTGATGAGATTTTCCATGGCCTGGAGCTGTGCTTTAACATCCCTGTCCTGGTTCATAGGCACTATTTGCTTACAGGTCTCCTGTGTTTGGTCGGGTTGTGCCCCACCAGGTTCACCACTTCCGCAGGGTGACAGAGGCTCTTCCATGCCCCTTAGAGGCCGAGCAGACAACTGTCCTGTGTGGCACTGTGCCTGTGTTGTACAGCCTCCACTGGAACGTGGGAGCGTCTCACTCTGCAGCCCGTTAAGCTGCAGGCCTTTCTTCCGTTTGCTCCGCACAGACGGACTGTCCAGGCACTCCACCTGTGTAAGGGAGTTCCAGGCGATAGGGCCCGTAACCTTGGAGGCCCTGTCCGGCAGGGTTTGGGACGAGCCCTCCTCCAGATTCAGCAGTTGCCTCTTGGCAGAGCGGTCTCTATCAGCCTCCCTGTGTTGTAATCCTGTCCTGGCTGTCGATGGGACACTGCAGAGCTGGTACTCTGCCTGTGCTCTGGCTCCACTTCCTCTCGATGTGTCTGCAAGGCAGTCTGTGTCTGCAGAGCAACTGAGCAGCATAGCATCAGAGCACAGGCCATCAGGTGCAGTGTGCTGCTCCACTGTGGCAATGCACTCATTAGTATGGAGCAGAGCCCTGGTCCTCCGGACTCCACTCCCCCTGCAAGCTCCCTCCTCCTCCTCCTCATCTAAACCCTGCCCAGCAGCCTTGGTCTGCTTCACCTCCATGACAAAACCGTTATTCTGACCTTTATAAGTTTCCACAGCCGCCACGTCTTTAAAGGTGTGGCCTTTTTTGCGTTCAAACGGAAAGGTCTGATAGCGTTTCTTGAGGTCAGGGGACGTCTGCACACCTGTGCTCCTCGTGACGTTTGGGATGGATCTGCGGGCAGGGACAGTCATGTACTTGCGGTATGCCACTTTGTATGAGATCGGCTTTCCACCTTTCCCTGCTGCCTGCAGCTCCGCCTCCCTCTGCTCGTTCTGTGCCTCGCATATATCCTTGAAACGCACTTGCAGGGCCTTGTTTCTCTTCCTCACCTGTCGGCTGGCTTCCAGGGAATACTTCACCTCAAGTGCCAGCGAGGTGGAGGGCACCGGTGCTGCCTCCGAGTCAGACTCTGAGTTGGTGAGCATACATTTGCCACCCTCCTTGCTCACCATGTTTCCTAGGAGGCATATAGAAAAAAAAAAGTAGTGTTAATCACAGGTAATGAGCAGCTTAGACATAGGCTGTTCCTTTACAACCCATCAACAAAACCACATATACTCCCTTAGCTATGGAGGGGAGGGGAAGAATAATTAGTTAATGAATTTTAACAAAACATGATCAATAATTTATCAGGCACTTGTCATTATACGTGCTAAAAAGCAAATACAAATGTAATGTCATGAAAGTACTGTACATATGTAATTGTATACAATCACAATTTAGTTTTTTGGTTAATTCCTAAATCAAAAACTAAATAACAAAAAATCTACAGATCACTGTTTGTAAATGGAGCTGAGGATCTCACACATATAAAAACAAAGGTTTCAGTACACCAGTGGATATACCTAGGACAACGCCATAGGTCTGCATGATTTGGCCTATTTGGGATCACATTCCTTCCCTCATCATATATGAATATGGCGCCTGTTTATTTTCCATATTCTAAATGAACGGAGAGAGAAAACGCTAATGAAAATGGGAACGATATTTGCAAACAGACAAACCTTTGTCAGAGAACTGTAAAACAGCCCCCCGAAGGAGAAACAGCTTAAGCAGGAACAATGAATTATCTCTCTCATGTCCCAGGTATGGCAGCAACATCACAACTCTGTGGTTTGCCTCTGAGGCCTGACAGAAAAATAATTCCTCTCCTGCCTGCTGATTGATAATAAGCAAGTCCTCCACATGCTCATATAGATGCTAAATCAGACGACTCTCTGTGTCAGCTTATCTGCGATGATTGCTCTCCGTCAACAGTGGATGACTTCGTTTCAAATCTATCTGTTAACGTAGCTGAAGGCCATACAATGGACATTTAGTTCCACTGTCATTTCAATTGTATTATCACCCCAGCTCTGTATTAATTAATACTAACATGCTGTGTACATATATTTCTCTATCTGCTCCAAGATCTAATATTACAGTGTCATTAACAGACATAGTCCCTTTGCAAGAGCTGCTCTTCCTCACACTGCATGAGAAATCTTCAACAAATACCTCACGGGCCTTCATAGACACACTGTCGTCTTTGAGCATCGCCAGAAGAAAGTTTTCCATGAAAAAAAAACTCATGTTAAAACCTTTAAAGCTAAAGTCATTAAAGCTAAATGAACACCGTAGTGATAAAGATTGGCCGCCCTCCCCTGAAGGGAACGAGTCATTTCCTGGTAATCTCTAAGCACTGTCACGCAGCCTGAGAGCAGCACAGCATGCTTGCATGGATGGGTTAGAGATGGTAGCTTTCTGCTCTGCTGGCAGATGTTTGTTTGATTGTCAACAGACAGATAAATCCCAATCTGACAAACTGGCTAAAGTACAGAAAAAGTTGATCACTTAATGTGACTGTATTGAAAAGATGGATTATTTAGAGACAAATGATTCTATACCTTTATTCCTTAATTTTCCTGGTCACATGAAGTAGCTTTGCTTTGAATCTTTGAGCCCTATAGGATGTATGGAGTCATTGTAGGTCAACATTTTCATTATTTTCAAACCTGTGGTATTGGGCTGCACAGTCGGGAGGGTTTTTTCTCCGTGACAGCTCAGACAGGTCAAAGTGACGTCCGCATAAAAACGCAGCAGGATACCCTCACAACAGCACAGTTTCAGAGCTGCAGTGTCTGCTGCGGCACAGCTGTGTTACCAGGTTCATGATGAGTGCTAGGGTTTTTATAAACGCTGATATTTTGGCCTGTTTTGCCTGTTGCGGAGAGTTTTTAGAAAAATGTAACATACTGTTTACATGAGTAACTGGCTGCTCATGCAGGGCCATGCGTGGCTACTATGAATAATCATCGGATAATACCCAACGTCTGTCAACTACCATTTTTACAGAAATGTCCATCATCATAGGAATTTGTTTTATCACCAGTAGTATTTACAATTTACCACCATTGAACAGTTACCTTGTGTGTCTTGTTCATACAGTACCTGTTCTGTGCATGCTTCTATATAGTAAGGGCCCTATTTAAACGTCACAATGTGTGTTTGTAGTAATAATTTAAGATGCCACCCCGTTCTACACCATTAGATACTGAGACGTCGATGCATTTTTTTTCAGCACAAATGGCCGCATTGTTTTCTCATTACATTCTGCTTGCCTTTCTCTGCACACTGGCTCTGCAATACCTACAGTTTCATGGTAATGTATCATGTTCTCGCTTACATTTGATTCCTTTTGACATGTCAACGCCGCAGGCCCAATGATGTGCCCGTGAATCTACATATCTGATTTGTTACCCACTGGGCTACGGCTGGCAGACCGCCTTCAGTCCTATAAAAAAATAGCATGACTCATCACACATGGCTTTGACAACGGCCCCTTTTTAGGGTTGCCCTAACCCTAGTGTTTCCCCAAGTATGTGAAGTGCACTGACCCACTATTTTCTACCTAGGTCATAGTCATGCATGCATGACGAAGCACCGTGAACACCGTTCACGTCTGATTTTATTTTTGCAGCACAGCTCACACAGCTGACATAGTGGCATGTCGGGTCATTATCTGGGTCTTTTCTCGGGACACAAGTGCGTTCTCGCTCTCAGTAGGTTTCCATGCACAGTTTCGCCATTTAATTGGACTTCTGATTTTGTCCCAGTATACAAGCACTAGCGGGGAATCGGTTGATTGAATGACATTTGTCTGCCCCTGCTACCCTAGGTGGTGTTATGCCCCCTTTCTCCTTGTTAATATGAAGCATTTTACAGTCGACCTATTCCATCACAGACCAAAAACAACTTTAGCTGGCGGCTAGTTTTTCCTACCATCCATTACCTTGAAAATATTTAATTCTTTAAGATGACAGATGATAAAAATATGGTCTCTTGTCAGTCCAACAAATGCACCAGTGTGGATTTAGCTCTGTTTTTCTTGCTGATGTCTTCTTTTGTCTGTGTCCCAGTCTGTTATTTCTGGGACAAATCACAAGGGGTATAGAACACGCACAAAGTGCCTAGGCTAGCTTGACTCCGACTGTATATGTGTATATATATATGCAGGTACGTTACATTATGGGTGTATTAATGTCATGAGATATTTGATTTGTATAATATCTGATGGCCTTGTTTTTCTAACGTCATATAAACATACTATGTGATGAAAATTTGTTGAGCCTGTTTGTTACAGCCATTCTTTGAAACTTTAGAGTGCTGTGAGGGCGGTCTAGATGACTGCAGTAATGTAATTAATTATTCTTTAATGGAAATGGCTTTTATTCTTCCAGCACATGCTCATTTAACACAACACTCCGTGAATTTAAACCACAATCCTCATTACTTGCATTAGCTTTAACTGCATATGAGTTTGCAGTTTTGCGAATGGCAGTTGTTACTTTTGTTTTCTCAGGATAAAATCTTTAAAGGTGGGAATATGAGTTGCTGTCTTCAACCAGGGGATTTCAAGTCTACCGTAACTTTGAGCC